>NW_026970096.1:0-300000 GCF_028390025.1 Pseudophryne corroboree
AAAATTATGCTCTGAAATCAACTTCTGTCACCTTAGTGATACATTTTGGGATAGTACCTAAAAATTAAAGCAGAAATTGGGACACTTTTGAAATTTTCATTTTTGACCAAAATCGACAGGTCCGGGGCTTAGGGAATTTCTCATATGCCACAAAACGGTTGAAGCTGCTGTTCAAAAATTATGCTCCATAATCAACTTCTGTCACCTTAGTGATACATTTTGGGATAGTACCTAAAAATTAAAGCAGAAATTGGGACACTTTTGAAATTTTCATTTTTGACCAAAATCGACAGGTCCGGGGCTTATGGAATTTCTCATATGCCACAAAACGGTTGAAGCTCCTGTTCAAAAATTATGCTCCATAATCAACTTCTGTCACCTTAGTGATACATTTTGGGATAGTACCTAAAAATGAAAGCAGAAATTGGGACACTTTTGAAATTTTCATTTTTGACCAAAATCGACAGGTCCGGGGCTTAGGGAATTTCTCATATGCCACAAAACGGTTGAAGCTCCTGTTCAAAAATTATGCTCTGAAATCAACTTCTGTCACCTTAGTGATACATTTTGGGATAGTACCTAAACATTAAAGCAGAAATTGGGGCACTTTTGAAATTTTCATTTTTGACCAAAATTGACAGGTCCGGGGCTTAGGGAATTTCTCATATGCCACAAAATGGTTGAAGCTCCTGTTCAAAAATTATGCTCCATAATCAACTTCTGTCACCTTAGTGATACATTTTGGGATAGTACCTAAAAATTAAAGCAGAAATTGGGACACTTTTGAAATTTTCATTTTTGACCAAAATCGACAGGTCCGGGGCTTAGGGAATTTCTCATATGCCACAAAACGGTTGAAGCTGCTGTTCAAAAATTATGCTCCATAATCAACTTCTGTCACCTTAGTGATACATTTTGGGATAGTACCTAAAAATTAAAGCAGAAATTGGGACACTTTTGAAATTTTCATTTTTGACCAAAATCGACAGGTCCGGGGCTTATGGAATTTCTCATATGCCACAAAACGGTTGAAGCTCCTGTTCAAAAAATATGCTCCATAATCAACTTCTGTCATTTAGTGATACATTTTGGGATAGTACCTAAAAATGAAAGCAGAAATTGGGGCACTTTGAAATTTTAATTTTTGACCAAAATCAACAGGTCCGGGGCTTATGGAATTTCTCATATGCCACAAAACGGTTGAAGCTCCTGTTCAAAAATTATGCTCTGAAATCAACTTCTATCACCTTAGTGATACATTTTGGGATAGTACCTAAACTTTAAAGCAGAAATTGGGGCACTTTTGAAATTTTCATTTTTGACCAAAATCAACAGGTCCGGGGCTTAGGGAATTTCTCATATGCCACAAAACGGTTGAAGCTCCTGTTCAAAAATTATGCTCCATAATCAACTTCTGTCACCTTAGTGATACATTTTGGGATAGTACCTAAAAATTAAAGCAGAAATTGGGGCACTTTTGAAATTTTCATTTTTGACCAAAATCGACAGGTCCGGGGCTTAGGGAATTTCTCATATGCCACAAAACGGTTGAAGCTCCTGTTCAAAAATTATGCTCTGAAATCAACTTCTGTCACCTTAGTGATACATTTTGGGATAGTACCTAAACTTTAAAGCTGAAATTGGGGCACTTTTGAAATTTTCATTTTTGACCAAAATCGACAGGTCCGGGGCTTATGGAATTTCTCATATGCCACAAAACGGTTGAAGCTCCTGTTCAAAAATTATGCTCTGAAATCAACTTCTGTCACCTTAGTGATACATTTTGGGATAGTACCTAAACTTTAAAGCAGAAATTGGCGCACTTTTGAAATTTTCATTTTTGACCAAAATCAACAGGTCCGGGGCTTAGGGAATTTCTCATATGCCACAAAACGGTTGAAGCTCCTGTTCAAAAATTATGCTCTGAAATCAACTTCTGTCACCTTAGTGATACATTTTGGGATAGTACCTAAACTTTAAAGCAGAAATTGGGGCACTTTTGAAATTTTCATTTTTGACCAAAATCGACAGGTCCGGGGCTTAGGGAATTTCTCATATGCCACAAAACGGTTGAAGCTCCTGTTCAAAAATTATGCTTTGAAATCAACTTCTGTCACCTTAGTGATACATTTTGGGATAGTACCTAAACTTTAAAGCAGAAATTGGGGCACTTTTGAAATTTTCATTTTTGACCAAAATCGACAGGTCCGGGGCTTAGGGAATTTCTCATATGCCACAAAACGGTTGAAGCTCCTGTTCAAAAATGATGCTCCATAATCAACTTCTGTCACCTTAGTGATACATTTTGGGATAGTACCTAAAAATTAAAGCAGAAATTGGGACACTTTTGAAATTTTCATTTTTGACCAAAATCGACAGGTCCGGGGCTTATGGAATTTCTCATATGCCACAAAACGGTTGAATCTCCTGTTCAAAAATTATGCTCTGAAATCAACTTCTGTCACCTTAGTGATACATTTTGGGATAGTACCTAAACTTGAAAGCAGAAATTGGGGCACTTTTGAAATTTTCATTTTTGACCAAAATCGACAGGTCCGGGGCTTAGGGAATTTCTCATATGCCACAAAACGGTTGAAGCTCCTGTTCAAAAATTATGCTCTGAAATCAACTTCTGTCACCTTAGTGATACATTTTGGGATAGTACCTAAACTTTAAAGCTGAAATTGGGGCACTTTTGAAATTTTCATTTTTGACCAAAATCGACAGGTCCGGGGCTTATGGAATTTCTCATATGCCACAAAACGGTTGAAGCTCCTGTTCAAAAATTATGCTCTGAAATCAACTTCTGTCACCTTAGTGATACATTTTGGGATAGTACCTAAACTTTAAAGCAGAAATTGGCGCACTTTTGAAATTTTCATTTTTGACCAAAATCAACAGGTCCGGGGCTTAGGGAATTTCTCATATGCCACAAAACGGTTGAAGCTCCTGTTCAAAAATTATGCTCTGAAATCAACTTCTGTCACCTTAGTGATACATTTTGGGATAGTACCTAAACTTTAAAGCAGAAATTGGGGCACTTTTGAAATTTTCATTTTTGACCAAAATCGACAGGTCCGGGGCTTAGGGAATTTCTCATATGCCACAAAACGGTTGAAGCTCCTGTTCAAAAATTATGCTTTGAAATCAACTTCTGTCACCTTAGTGATACATTTTGGGATAGTACCTAAACTTTAAAGCAGAAATTGGGGCACTTTTGAAATTTTCATTTTTGACCAAAATCGACAGGTCCGGGGCTTAGGGAATTTCTCATATGCCACAAAACGGTTGAAGCTCCTGTTCAAAAATTATGCTCTGAAATCAACTTCTATCACCTTAGTGATACATTTTGGGATAGTACCTAAACTTTAAAGCAGAAATTGGGGCACTTTTGAAATTTTCATTTTTGACCAAAATCGACAGGTCCGGGGCTTAGGGAATTTCTCATATGCCACAAAACGGTTGAAGCTCCTGTTCAAAAATTATGCTCCATAATCAACTTCTGTCACCTTAGTAATACATTTTGGGATAGTACCTAAAAATTAAAGCAGAAATTGGGACACTTTTGAAATTTTCATTTTTTACCAAAATCGACAGGTCCGGGGCTTATGGGATTTCTCATATGCCACAAAACGGTTGAAGCTCCTGTTCAAAAATTATGCTCTGAAATCAACTTCTATCACCTTAGTGATACATTTTGGGATAGTACCTAAACTTTAAAGCAGAAATTGGGGCACTTTTGAAATTTTCATTTTTGACCAAAATCGACAGGTCCGGGGCTTAGGGAATTTCTCATATGCCACAAAACGGTTGAAGCTCCTGTTCAAAAATTATGCTCCATAATCAACTTCTGTCACCTTAGTAATACATTTTGGGATAGTACCTAAAAATTAAAGCAGAAATTGGGACACTTTTGAAATTTTCATTTTTTACCAAAATCGACAGGTCCGGGGCTTATGGGATTTCTCATATGCCACAAAACGGTTGAAGCTCCTGTTCAAAAATTATGCTCCATAATCAACTTCTGTCACCTTAGTGATACATTTTGGGATAGTACCTAAAAATGAAAGCAGAAATTGGGACACTTTTGAAATTTTCATTTTTGACCAAAATCGACAGGTCCGGGGCTTAGGGAATTTCTCATATGCCACAAAACGGTTGAAGCTCCTGTTCAAAAATTATGCTCTGAAATCAACTTCTGTCACCTTAGTGATACATTTTGGGATAGTACCTAAACTTTAAAGCAGAAATTGGGGCACTTTTGAAATTTTCATTTTTGAACAAAATCAACAGGTCCGGGGCTTATGGAATTTCTCATATGCCACAAAACGGTTGAAGCTCCTGTTCAAAAATTATGCTCTGAAATCAACTTCTGTCACCTTAGTGATACATTTTGGGATAGTACCTAAACATTAAAGCAGAAATTGGGGCACTTTTGAAATTTTCATTTTTGACCAAAATCGACAGGTCCGGGGCTTAGGGAATTTCTCATATGCCACAAAACGGTTGAAGCTCCTGTTCAAAAATTATGCTTTGAAATCAACTTCTGTCACCATAGTGATACATTTTGGGATAGTACCTAAACTTTAAAGCAGAAATTGGGGCACTTTTGAAATTTTCATTTTTGACCAAAATCGACAGGTCCGGGGCTTAGGGAATTTCTCATATGCCACAAAACGGTTGAAGCTCCTGTTCAAAAATGATGCTCCATAATCAACTTCTGTCACCTTAGTGATACATTTTGGGATAGTACCTAAAAATTAAAGCAGAAATTGGGACACTTTTGAAATTTTCATTTTTGACCAAAATCGACAGGTCCGGGGCTTATGGAATTTCTCATATGCCACAAAACGGTTGAATCTCCTGTTCAAAAATTATGCTCTGAAATCAACTTCTGTCACCTTAGTGATACATTTTGGGATAGTACCTAAACTTGAAAGCAGAAATTGGGGCACTTTTGAAATTTTCATTTTTGACCAAAATCGACAGGTCCGGGGCTTAGGGAATTTCTCATATGCCACAAAACGGTTGAAGCTCCTGTTCAAAAATTATGCTCTGAAATCAACTTCTGTCACCTTAGTGATACATTTTGGGATAGTACCTAAACTTTAAAGCTGAAATTGGGGCACTTTTGAAATTTTCATTTTTGACCAAAATCGACAGGTCCGGGGCTTATGGAATTTCTCATATGCCACAAAACGGTTGAAGCTCCTGTTCAAAAATTATGCTCTGAAATCAACTTCTGTCACCTTAGTGATACATTTTGGGATAGTACCTAAACTTTAAAGCAGAAATTGGCGCACTTTTGAAATTTTCATTTTTGACCAAAATCGACAGGTCCGGGGCTTAGGGAATTTCTCATATGCCACAAAACGGTTGAAGCTCCTGTTCAAAAATTATGCTCTGAAATCAACTTCTGTCACCTTAGTGATACATTTTGGGATAGTACCTAAACTTTAAAGCAGAAATTGGGGCACTTTTGAAATTTTCATTTTTGACCAAAATCGACAGGTCCGGGGCTTATGGAATTTCTCATATGCCACAAAACGGTTGAAGCTCCTGTTCAAAAATTATGCTCTGAAATCAACTTCTGTCACCTTAGTGATACATTTTGGGATAGTACCTACACTTTAAAGCAGAAATTGGGGCACTTTTGAAATTTTCATTTTTGACCAAAATCGACAGGTCCGGGGCTTATGGAATTTCTCATATGCCACAAAACGGTTGAAGCTCCTGTTCAAAAATTATGCTCCATAATCAACTTCTGTCACCTTAGTGATACATTTTGGGATAGTACCTAAAAATTAAAGCAGAAATTGGGACACTTTTGAAATTTTCATTTTTGACCAAAATTGACAGGTCCGGGGCTTAGGGAATTTCTCATATGCCACAAAACGGTTGAAGCTCCTGTTCAAAAATTATGCTCCATAATCAACTTCTGTCACCTTAGTAATACATTTTGGGATAGTACCTAAAAATTAAAGCAGAAATTGGGACACTTTTGAAATTTTCATTTTTGACCAAAATCGACAGGTCCGGGGCTTATGGAATTTCTCATATGCCACAAAACGGTTGAAGCTCCTGTTCAAAAATTATGCTCCATAATCAACTTCTGTCACCTTAGTGATACATTTTGGGATAGTACCTAAAAATGAAAGCAGAAATTGGGACACTTTTGAAATTTTCATTTTTGACCAAAATCGACAGGTCCGGGGCTTAGGGAATTTCTCATATGCCACAAAACGGTTGAAGCTCCTGTTCAAAAATTATGCTCTGAAATCAACTTCTGTCACCTTAGTGATACATTTTGGGATAGTACCTAAACATTAAAGCAGAAATTGGGGCACTTTTGAAATTTTCATTTTTGACCAAAATTGACAGGTCCGGGGCTTAGGGAATTTCTCATATGCCACAAAATGGTTGAAGCTCCTGTTCAAAAATTATGCTCCATAATCAACTTCTGTCACCTTAGTGATACATTTTGGGATAGTACCTAAAAATTAAAGCAGAAATTGGGACACTTTTGAAATTTTCATTTTTGACCAAAATCGACAGGTCCGGGGCTTAGGGAATTTCTCATATGCCACAAAACGGTTGAAGCTGCTGTTCAAAAATTATGCTCCATAATCAACTTCTGTCACCTTAGTGATACATTTTGGGATAGTACCTAAAAATTAAAGCAGAAATTGGGACACTTTTGAAATTTTCATTTTTGACCAAAATCGACAGGTCCGGGGCTTATGGAATTTCTCATATGCCACAAAACGGTTGAAGCTCCTGTTCAAAAATTATGCTCCATAATCAACTTCTGTCACCTTAGTGATACATTTTGGGATAGTACCTAAAAATGAAAGCAGAAATTGGGACACTTTTGAAATTTTCATTTTTGACCAAAATCGACAGGTCCGGGGCTTAGGGAATTTCTCATATGCCACAAAACGGTTGAAGCTCCTGTTCAAAAATTATGCTCTGAAATCAACTTCTGTCACCTTAGTGATACATTTTGGGATAGTACCTAAACATTAAAGCAGAAATTGGGGCACTTTTGAAATTTTCATTTTTGACCAAAATTGACAGGTCCGGGGCTTAGGGAATTTCTCATATGCCACAAAATGGTTGAAGCTCCTGTTCAAAAATTATGCTCCATAATCAACTTCTGTCACCTTAGTGATACATTTTGGGATAGTACCTAAAAATTAAAGCAGAAATTGGGACACTTTTGAAATTTTCATTTTTGACCAAAATCGACAGGTCCGGGGCTTAGGGAATTTCTCATATGCCACAAAACGGTTGAAGCTGCTGTTCAAAAATTATGCTCCATAATCAACTTCTGTCACCTTAGTGATACATTTTGGGATAGTACCTAAAAATTAAAGCAGAAATTGGGACACTTTTGAAATTTTCATTTTTGACCAAAATCGACAGGTCCGGGGCTTATGGAATTTCTCATATGCCACAAAACGGTTGAAGCTCCTGTTCAAAAAATATGCTCCATAATCAACTTCTGTCATTTAGTGATACATTTTGGGATAGTACCTAAAAATGAAAGCAGAAATTGGGGCACTTTTGAAATTTTAATTTTTGACCAAAATCAACAGGTCCGGGGCTTATGGAATTTCTCATATGCCACAAAACGGTTGAAGCTCCTGTTCAAAAATTATGCTCTGAAATCAACTTCTATCACCTTAGTGATACATTTTGGGATAGTACCTAAACTTTAAAGCAGAAATTGGGGCACTTTTGAAATTTTCATTTTTGACCAAAATCGACAGGTCCGGGGCTTAGGGAATTTCTCATATGCCACAAAACGGTTGAAGCTCCTGTTCAAAAATTATGCTTTGAAATCAACTTCTGTCACCTTAGTGATACATTTTGGGATAGTACCTAAACTTTAAAGCAGAAATTGGGGCACTTTTGAAATTTTCATTTTTGACCAAAATCAACAGGTCCGGGGCTTAGGGAATTTCTCATATGCCACAAAACGGTTGAAGCTCCTGTTCAAAAATTATGCTCCATAATCAACTTCTGTCACCTTAGTGATACATTTTGGGATAGTACCTAAAAATTAAAGCAGAAATTGGGGCACTTTTGAAATTTTCATTTTTGACCAAAATCGACAGGTCCGGGGCTTAGGGAATTTCTCATATGCCACAAAACGGTTGAAGCTCCTGTTCAAAAATTATGCTCTGAAATCAACTTCTGTCACCTTAGTGATACATTTTGGGATAGTACCTAAACTTTAAAGCTGAAATTGGGGCACTTTTGAAATTTTCATTTTTGACCAAAATCGACAGGTCCGGGGCTTATGGAATTTCTCATATGCCACAAAACGGTTGAAGCTCCTGTTCAAAAATTATGCTCTGAAATCAACTTCTGTCACCTTAGTGATACATTTTGGGATAGTACCTAAAAATTAAAGCAGAAATTGGGACACTTTTGAAATTTTCATTTTTGACCAAAATCGACAGGTCCGGGGCTTAGGGAATTTCTCATATGCCACAAAACGGTTGAAGCTGCTGTTCAAAAATTATGCTCCATAATCAACTTCTGTCACCTTAGTGATACATTTTGGGATAGTACCTAAAAATTAAAGCAGAAATTGGGACACTTTTGAAATTTTCATTTTTGACCAAAATCGACAGGTCCGGGGCTTATGGAATTTCTCATATGCCACAAAACGGTTGAAGCTCCTGTTCAAAAATTATGCTCCATAATCAACTTCTGTCACCTTAGTGATACATTTTGGGATAGTACCTAAAAATGAAAGCAGAAATTGGGACACTTTTGAAATTTTCATTTTTGACCAAAATCGACAGGTCCGGGGCTTAGGGAATTTCTCATATGCCACAAAACGGTTGAAGCTCCTGTTCAAAAATTATGCTCTGAAATCAACTTCTGTCACCTTAGTGATACATTTTGGGATAGTACCTAAACATTAAAGCAGAAATTGGGGCACTTTTGAAATTTTCATTTTTGACCAAAATTGACAGGTCCGGGGCTTAGGGAATTTCTCATATGCCACAAAATGGTTGAAGCTCCTGTTCAAAAATTATGCTCCATAATCAACTTCTGTCACCTTAGTGATACATTTTGGGATAGTACCTAAAAATTAAAGCAGAAATTGGGACACTTTTGAAATTTTCATTTTTGACCAAAATCGACAGGTCCGGGGCTTAGGGAATTTCTCATATGCCACAAAACGGTTGAAGCTGCTGTTCAAAAATTATGCTCCATAATCAACTTCTGTCACCTTAGTGATACATTTTGGGATAGTACCTAAAAATTAAAGCAGAAATTGGGACACTTTTGAAATTTTCATTTTTGACCAAAATCGACAGGTCCGGGGCTTATGGAATTTCTCATATGCCACAAAACGGTTGAAGCTCCTGTTCAAAAAATATGCTCCATAATCAACTTCTGTCATTTAGTGATACATTTTGGGATAGTACCTAAAAATGAAAGCAGAAATTGGGGCACTTTTGAAATTTTAATTTTTGACCAAAATCAACAGGTCCGGGGCTTATGGAATTTCTCATATGCCACAAAACGGTTGAAGCTCCTGTTCAAAAATTATGCTCTGAAATCAACTTCTATCACCTTAGTGATACATTTTGGGATAGTACCTAAACTTTAAAGCAGAAATTGGGGCACTTTTGAAATTTTCATTTTTGACCAAAATCAACAGGTCCGGGGCTTAGGGAATTTCTCATATGCCACAAAACGGTTGAAGCTCCTGTTCAAAAATTATGCTCCATAATCAACTTCTGTCACCTTAGTGATACATTTTGGGATAGTACCTAAAAATTAAAGCAGAAATTGGGGCACTTTTGAAATTTTCATTTTTGACCAAAATCGACAGGTCCGGGGCTTAGGGAATTTCTCATATGCCACAAAACGGTTGAAGCTCCTGTTCAAAAATTATGCTCTGAAATCAACTTCTGTCACCTTAGTGATACATTTTGGGATAGTACCTAAACTTTAAAGCTGAAATTGGGGCACTTTTGAAATTTTCATTTTTGACCAAAATCGACAGGTCCGGGGCTTATGGAATTTCTCATATGCCACAAAACGGTTGAAGCTCCTGTTCAAAAATTATGCTCTGAAATCAACTTCTGTCACCTTAGTGATACATTTTGGGATAGTACCTAAACTTTAAAGCAGAAATTGGCGCACTTTTGAAATTTTCATTTTTGACCAAAATCAACAGGTCCGGGGCTTAGGGAATTTCTCATATGCCACAAAACGGTTGAAGCTCCTGTTCAAAAATTATGCTCTGAAATCAACTTCTGTCACCTTAGTGATACATTTTGGGATAGTACCTAAACTTTAAAGCAGAAATTGGGGCACTTTTGAAATTTTCATTTTTGACCAAAATCGACAGGTCCGGGGCTTAGGGAATTTCTCATATGCCACAAAACGGTTGAAGCTCCTGTTCAAAAATTATGCTTTGAAATCAACTTCTGTCACCTTAGTGATACATTTTGGGATAGTACCTAAACTTTAAAGCAGAAATTGGGGCACTTTTGAAATTTTCATTTTTGACCAAAATCGACAGGTCCGGGGCTTAGGGAATTTCTCATATGCCACAAAACGGTTGAAGCTCCTGTTCAAAAATGATGCTCCATAATCAACTTCTGTCACCTTAGTGATACATTTTGGGATAGTACCTAAAAATTAAAGCAGAAATTGGGACACTTTTGAAATTTTCATTTTTGACCAAAATCGACAGGTCCGGGGCTTATGGAATTTCTCATATGCCACAAAACGGTTGAATCTCCTGTTCAAAAATTATGCTCTGAAATCAACTTCTGTCACCTTAGTGATACATTTTGGGATAGTACCTAAACTTGAAAGCAGAAATTGGGGCACTTTTGAAATTTTCATTTTTGACCAAAATCGACAGGTCCGGGGCTTAGGGAATTTCTCATATGCCACAAAACGGTTGAAGCTCCTGTTCAAAAATTATGCTCTGAAATCAACTTCTGTCACCTTAGTGATACATTTTGGGATAGTACCTAAACTTTAAAGCTGAAATTGGGGCACTTTTGAAATTTTCATTTTTGACCAAAATCGACAGGTCCGGGGCTTATGGAATTTCTCATATGCCACAAAACGGTTGAAGCTCCTGTTCAAAAATTATGCTCTGAAATCAACTTCTGTCACCTTAGTGATACATTTTGGGATAGTACCTAAACTTTAAAGCAGAAATTGGCGCACTTTTGAAATTTTCATTTTTGACCAAAATCAACAGGTCCGGGGCTTAGGGAATTTCTCATATGCCACAAAACGGTTGAAGCTCCTGTTCAAAAATTATGCTCTGAAATCAACTTCTGTCACCTTAGTGATACATTTTGGGATAGTACCTAAACTTTAAAGCAGAAATTGGGGCACTTTTGAAATTTTCATTTTTGACCAAAATCGACAGGTCCGGGGCTTAGGGAATTTCTCATATGCCACAAAACGGTTGAAGCTCCTGTTCAAAAATTATGCTTTGAAATCAACTTCTGTCACCTTAGTGATACATTTTGGGATAGTACCTAAACTTTAAAGCAGAAATTGGGGCACTTTTGAAATTTTCATTTTTGACCAAAATCGACAGGTCCGGGGCTTAGGGAATTTCTCATATGCCACAAAACGGTTGAAGCTCCTGTTCAAAAATTATGCTCTGAAATCAACTTCTATCACCTTAGTGATACATTTTGGGATAGTACCTAAACTTTAAAGCAGAAATTGGGGCACTTTTGAAATTTTCATTTTTGACCAAAATCGACAGGTCCGGGGCTTAGGGAATTTCTCATATGCCACAAAACGGTTGAAGCTCCTGTTCAAAAATTATGCTCCATAATCAACTTCTGTCACCTTAGTAATACATTTTGGGATAGTACCTAAAAATTAAAGCAGAAATTGGGACACTTTTGAAATTTTCATTTTTTACCAAAATCGACAGGTCCGGGGCTTATGGGATTTCTCATATGCCACAAAACGGTTGAAGCTCCTGTTCAAAAATTATGCTCTGAAATCAACTTCTATCACCTTAGTGATACATTTTGGGATAGTACCTAAACTTTAAAGCAGAAATTGGGGCACTTTTGAAATTTTCATTTTTGACCAAAATCGACAGGTCCGGGGCTTAGGGAATTTCTCATATGCCACAAAACGGTTGAAGCTCCTGTTCAAAAATTATGCTCCATAATCAACTTCTGTCACCTTAGTAATACATTTTGGGATAGTACCTAAAAATTAAAGCAGAAATTGGGACACTTTTGAAATTTTCATTTTTTACCAAAATCGACAGGTCCGGGGCTTATGGGATTTCTCATATGCCACAAAACGGTTGAAGCTCCTGTTCAAAAATTATGCTCCATAATCAACTTCTGTCACCTTAGTGATACATTTTGGGATAGTACCTAAAAATGAAAGCAGAAATTGGGACACTTTTGAAATTTTCATTTTTGACCAAAATCGACAGGTCCGGGGCTTAGGGAATTTCTCATATGCCACAAAACGGTTGAAGCTCCTGTTCAAAAATTATGCTCTGAAATCAACTTCTGTCACCTTAGTGATACATTTTGGGATAGTACCTAAACTTTAAAGCAGAAATTGGGGCACTTTTGAAATTTTCATTTTTGAACAAAATCAACAGGTCCGGGGCTTATGGAATTTCTCATATGCCACAAAACGGTTGAAGCTCCTGTTCAAAAATTATGCTCTGAAATCAACTTCTGTCACCTTAGTGATACATTTTGGGATAGTACCTAAACATTAAAGCAGAAATTGGGGCACTTTTGAAATTTTCATTTTTGACCAAAATCGACAGGTCCGGGGCTTAGGGAATTTCTCATATGCCACAAAACGGTTGAAGCTCCTGTTCAAAAATTATGCTTTGAAATCAACTTCTGTCACCATAGTGATACATTTTGGGATAGTACCTAAACTTTAAAGCAGAAATTGGGGCACTTTTGAAATTTTCATTTTTGACCAAAATCGACAGGTCCGGGGCTTAGGGAATTTCTCATATGCCACAAAACGGTTGAAGCTCCTGTTCAAAAATGATGCTCCATAATCAACTTCTGTCACCTTAGTGATACATTTTGGGATAGTACCTAAAAATTAAAGCAGAAATTGGGACACTTTTGAAATTTTCATTTTTGACCAAAATCGACAGGTCCGGGGCTTATGGAATTTCTCATATGCCACAAAACGGTTGAATCTCCTGTTCAAAAATTATGCTCTGAAATCAACTTCTGTCACCTTAGTGATACATTTTGGGATAGTACCTAAACTTGAAAGCAGAAATTGGGGCACTTTTGAAATTTTCATTTTTGACCAAAATCGACAGGTCCGGGGCTTAGGGAATTTCTCATATGCCACAAAACGGTTGAAGCTCCTGTTCAAAAATTATGCTCTGAAATCAACTTCTGTCACCTTAGTGATACATTTTGGGATAGTACCTAAACTTTAAAGCTGAAATTGGGGCACTTTTGAAATTTTCATTTTTGACCAAAATCGACAGGTCCGGGGCTTATGGAATTTCTCATATGCCACAAAACGGTTGAAGCTCCTGTTCAAAAATTATGCTCTGAAATCAACTTCTGTCACCTTAGTGATACATTTTGGGATAGTACCTAAACTTTAAAGCAGAAATTGGCGCACTTTTGAAATTTTCATTTTTGACCAAAATCGACAGGTCCGGGGCTTAGGGAATTTCTCATATGCCACAAAACGGTTGAAGCTCCTGTTCAAAAATTATGCTCTGAAATCAACTTCTGTCACCTTAGTGATACATTTTGGGATAGTACCTAAACTTTAAAGCAGAAATTGGGGCACTTTTGAAATTTTCATTTTTGACCAAAATCGACAGGTCCGGGGCTTATGGAATTTCTCATATGCCACAAAACGGTTGAAGCTCCTGTTCAAAAATTATGCTCTGAAATCAACTTCTGTCACCTTAGTGATACATTTTGGGATAGTACCTACACTTTAAAGCAGAAATTGGGGCACTTTTGAAATTTTCATTTTTGACCAAAATCGACAGGTCCGGGGCTTATGGAATTTCTCATATGCCACAAAACGGTTGAAGCTCCTGTTCAAAAATTATGCTCCATAATCAACTTCTGTCACCTTAGTGATACATTTTGGGATAGTACCTAAAAATTAAAGCAGAAATTGGGACACTTTTGAAATTTTCATTTTTGACCAAAATTGACAGGTCCGGGGCTTAGGGAATTTCTCATATGCCACAAAACGGTTGAAGCTCCTGTTCAAAAATTATGCTCCATAATCAACTTCTGTCACCTTAGTAATACATTTTGGGATAGTACCTAAAAATTAAAGCAGAAATTGGGACACTTTTGAAATTTTCATTTTTGACCAAAATCGACAGGTCCGGGGCTTATGGAATTTCTCATATGCCACAAAACGGTTGAAGCTCCTGTTCAAAAATTATGCTCCATAATCAACTTCTGTCACCTTAGTGATACATTTTGGGATAGTACCTAAAAATGAAAGCAGAAATTGGGACACTTTTGAAATTTTCATTTTTGACCAAAATCGACAGGTCCGGGGCTTAGGGAATTTCTCATATGCCACAAAACGGTTGAAGCTCCTGTTCAAAAATTATGCTCTGAAATCAACTTCTGTCACCTTAGTGATACATTTTGGGATAGTACCTAAACATTAAAGCAGAAATTGGGGCACTTTTGAAATTTTCATTTTTGACCAAAATTGACAGGTCCGGGGCTTAGGGAATTTCTCATATGCCACAAAATGGTTGAAGCTCCTGTTCAAAAATTATGCTCCATAATCAACTTCTGTCACCTTAGTGATACATTTTGGGATAGTACCTAAAAATTAAAGCAGAAATTGGGACACTTTTGAAATTTTCATTTTTGACCAAAATCGACAGGTCCGGGGCTTAGGGAATTTCTCATATGCCACAAAACGGTTGAAGCTGCTGTTCAAAAATTATGCTCCATAATCAACTTCTGTCACCTTAGTGATACATTTTGGGATAGTACCTAAAAATTAAAGCAGAAATTGGGACACTTTTGAAATTTTCATTTTTGACCAAAATCGACAGGTCCGGGGCTTATGGAATTTCTCATATGCCACAAAACGGTTGAAGCTCCTGTTCAAAAATTATGCTCCATAATCAACTTCTGTCACCTTAGTGATACATTTTGGGATAGTACCTAAAAATGAAAGCAGAAATTGGGACACTTTTGAAATTTTCATTTTTGACCAAAATCGACAGGTCCGGGGCTTAGGGAATTTCTCATATGCCACAAAACGGTTGAAGCTCCTGTTCAAAAATTATGCTCTGAAATCAACTTCTGTCACCTTAGTGATACATTTTGGGATAGTACCTAAACATTAAAGCAGAAATTGGGGCACTTTTGAAATTTTCATTTTTGACCAAAATTGACAGGTCCGGGGCTTAGGGAATTTCTCATATGCCACAAAATGGTTGAAGCTCCTGTTCAAAAATTATGCTCCATAATCAACTTCTGTCACCTTAGTGATACATTTTGGGATAGTACCTAAAAATTAAAGCAGAAATTGGGACACTTTTGAAATTTTCATTTTTGACCAAAATCGACAGGTCCGGGGCTTAGGGAATTTCTCATATGCCACAAAACGGTTGAAGCTGCTGTTCAAAAATTATGCTCCATAATCAACTTCTGTCACCTTAGTGATACATTTTGGGATAGTACCTAAAAATTAAAGCAGAAATTGGGACACTTTTGAAATTTTCATTTTTGACCAAAATCGACAGGTCCGGGGCTTATGGAATTTCTCATATGCCACAAAACGGTTGAAGCTCCTGTTCAAAAAATATGCTCCATAATCAACTTCTGTCATTTAGTGATACATTTTGGGATAGTACCTAAAAATGAAAGCAGAAATTGGGGCACTTTTGAAATTTTAATTTTTGACCAAAATCAACAGGTCCGGGGCTTATGGAATTTCTCATATGCCACAAAACGGTTGAAGCTCCTGTTCAAAAATTATGCTCTGAAATCAACTTCTATCACCTTAGTGATACATTTTGGGATAGTACCTAAACTTTAAAGCAGAAATTGGGGCACTTTTGAAATTTTCATTTTTGACCAAAATCGACAGGTCCGGGGCTTAGGGAATTTCTCATATGCCACAAAACGGTTGAAGCTCCTGTTCAAAAATTATGCTTTGAAATCAACTTCTGTCACCTTAGTGATACATTTTGGGATAGTACCTAAACTTTAAAGCAGAAATTGGGGCACTTTTGAAATTTTCATTTTTGACCAAAATCAACAGGTCCGGGGCTTAGGGAATTTCTCATATGCCACAAAACGGTTGAAGCTCCTGTTCAAAAATTATGCTCCATAATCAACTTCTGTCACCTTAGTGATACATTTTGGGATAGTACCTAAAAATTAAAGCAGAAATTGGGGCACTTTTGAAATTTTCATTTTTGACCAAAATCGACAGGTCCGGGGCTTAGGGAATTTCTCATATGCCACAAAACGGTTGAAGCTCCTGTTCAAAAATTATGCTCTGAAATCAACTTCTGTCACCTTAGTGATACATTTTGGGATAGTACCTAAACTTTAAAGCTGAAATTGGGGCACTTTTGAAATTTTCATTTTTGACCAAAATCGACAGGTCCGGGGCTTATGGAATTTCTCATATGCCACAAAACGGTTGAAGCTCCTGTTCAAAAATTATGCTCTGAAATCAACTTCTGTCACCTTAGTGATACATTTTGGGATAGTACCTAAACTTTAAAGCAGAAATTGGCGCACTTTTGAAATTTTCATTTTTGACCAAAATCAACAGGTCCGGGGCTTAGGGAATTTCTCATATGCCACAAAACGGTTGAAGCTCCTGTTCAAAAATTATGCTCTGAAATCAACTTCTGTCACCTTAGTGATACATTTTGGGATAGTACCTAAACTTTAAAGCAGAAATTGGGGCACTTTTGAAATTTTCATTTTTGACCAAAATCGACAGGTCCGGGGCTTAGGGAATTTCTCATATGCCACAAAACGGTTGAAGCTCCTGTTCAAAAATTATGCTTTGAAATCAACTTCTGTCACCTTAGTGATACATTTTGGGATAGTACCTAAACTTTAAAGCAGAAATTGGGGCACTTTTGAAATTTTCATTTTTGACCAAAATCGACAGGTCCGGGGCTTAGGGAATTTCTCATATGCCACAAAACGGTTGAAGCTCCTGTTCAAAAATGATGCTCCATAATCAACTTCTGTCACCTTAGTGATACATTTTGGGATAGTACCTAAAAATTAAAGCAGAAATTGGGACACTTTTGAAATTTTCATTTTTGACCAAAATCGACAGGTCCGGGGCTTATGGAATTTCTCATATGCCACAAAACGGTTGAATCTCCTGTTCAAAAATTATGCTCTGAAATCAACTTCTGTCACCTTAGTGATACATTTTGGGATAGTACCTAAACTTGAAAGCAGAAATTGGGGCACTTTTGAAATTTTCATTTTTGACCAAAATCGACAGGTCCGGGGCTTAGGGAATTTCTCATATGCCACAAAACGGTTGAAGCTCCTGTTCAAAAATTATGCTCTGAAATCAACTTCTGTCACCTTAGTGATACATTTTGGGATAGTACCTAAACTTTAAAGCTGAAATTGGGGCACTTTTGAAATTTTCATTTTTGACCAAAATCGACAGGTCCGGGGCTTATGGAATTTCTCATATGCCACAAAACGGTTGAAGCTCCTGTTCAAAAATTATGCTCTGAAATCAACTTCTGTCACCTTAGTGATACATTTTGGGATAGTACCTAAACTTTAAAGCAGAAATTGGCGCACTTTTGAAATTTTCATTTTTGACCAAAATCAACAGGTCCGGGGCTTAGGGAATTTCTCATATGCCACAAAACGGTTGAAGCTCCTGTTCAAAAATTATGCTCTGAAATCAACTTCTGTCACCTTAGTGATACATTTTGGGATAGTACCTAAACTTTAAAGCAGAAATTGGGGCACTTTTGAAATTTTCATTTTTGACCAAAATCGACAGGTCCGGGGCTTAGGGAATTTCTCATATGCCACAAAACGGTTGAAGCTCCTGTTCAAAAATTATGCTTTGAAATCAACTTCTGTCACCTTAGTGATACATTTTGGGATAGTACCTAAACTTTAAAGCAGAAATTGGGGCACTTTTGAAATTTTCATTTTTGACCAAAATCGACAGGTCCGGGGCTTAGGGAATTTCTCATATGCCACAAAACGGTTGAAGCTCCTGTTCAAAAATGATGCTCTGAAATCAACTTCTGTCACCTTAGTGATACATTTTGGGATAGTACCTAAACTTGAAAGCAGAAATTGGGGCACTTTTGAAATTTTCATTTTTGACCAAAATCGACAGGTCCGGGGCTTAGGGAATTTCTCATATGCCACAAAACGGTTGAAGCTCCTGTTCAAAAATTATGCTCTGAAATCAACTTCTGTCACCTTAGTGATACATTTTGGGATAGTACCTAAACTTTAAAGCAGAAATTGGCGCACTTTTGAAATTTTCATTTTTGACCAAAATCGACAGGTCCGGGGCTTAGGGAATTTCTCATATGCCACAAAACTGTTGAAGCTCCTGTTCAAAAATTATGCTCTGAAATCAACTTCTGTCACCTTAGTGATACATTTTGGGATAGTACCTAAACTTTAAAGCAGAAATTGGGGCACTTTTGAAATTTTCATTTTTGACCAAAATCGACAGGTCCGGGGCTTATGGAATTTCTCATATGCCACAAAACGGTTGAAGCTCCTGTTCAAAAATTATGCTCTGAAATCAACTTCTGTCACCTTAGTGATACATTTTGGGATAGTACCTACACTTTAAAGCAGAAATTGGGGCACTTTTGAAATTTTCATTTTTGACCAAAATCGACAGGTCCGGGGCTTATGGAATTTCTCATATGCCACAAAACGGTTGAAGCTCCTGTTCAAAAATTATGCTCCATAATCAACTTCTGTCACCTTAGTGATACATTTTGGGATAGTACCTAAAAATTAAAGCAGAAATTGGGACACTTTTGAAATTTTCATTTTTGACCAAAATCGACAGGTCCGGGGCTTAGGGAATTTCTCATATGCCACAAAACGGTTGAAGCTCCTGTTCAAAAATTATGCTCCATAATCAACTTCTGTCACCTTAGTAATACATTTTGGGATAGTACCTAAAAATTAAAGCAGAAATTGGGACACTTTTGAAATTTTCATTTTTGACCAAAATCGACAGGTCCGGGGCTTATGGAATTTCTCATATGCCACAAAACGGTTGAAGCTCCTGTTCAAAAATTATGCTCCATAATCAACTTCTGTCACCTTAGTGATACATTTTGGGATAGTACCTAAAAATGAAAGCAGAAATTGGGACACTTTTGAAATTTTCATTTTTGACCAAAATCGACAGGTCCGGGGCTTATGGAATTTCTCATATGCCACAAAATGGTTGAAGCTCCTGTTCAAAAATTATGCTCCATAATCAACTTCTGTCACCTTAGTGATACATTTTGGGATAGTACCTAAAAATGAAAGCAGAAATTGGGACACTTTTGACATTTTCATTTTTGACCAAAATCGACAGGTCCGGGGCTTAGGGAATTTCTCATATGCCACAAAACGGTTGAAGCTCCTGTTCAAAAATTATGCTCTGAAATCAACTTCTGTCACCTTAGTGATACATTTTGGGATAGTACCTAAAAATGAAAGCAGAAATTGGGACACTTTTGACATTTTCATTTTTGACCAAAATTGACAGGTCCGGGGCTTATGGAATTTCTCATATGCCACAAAACGGTTGAAGCTCCTGTTCAAAAATTATGCTCCATAATCAACTTCTGTCACCTTAGTGATACATTTTGGGATAGTACCTAAAAATTAAAGCAGAAATTGGGACACTTTTGAAATTTTCATTTTTGACCAAAATCGACAGGTCCGGGGCTTATGGAATTTCTCATATGCCACAAAACGGTTGAAGCTCCTGTTCAAAAATTATGCTCTGAAATCAACTTCTGTCACCTTAGTGATACATTTTGGGATAGTACCTAAACTTTAAAGCAGAAATTGGGGCACTTTTGAAATTTTCATTTTTGACCAAAATCGACAGGTCCGGGGCTTATGGAATTTCTCATATGCCACAAAACGGTTGAAGCTCCTGTTCAAAAATTATGCTCTGAAATCAACTTCTGTCACCTTAGTGATACATTTTGGGATAGTACCTAAACTTTAAAGCAGAAATTGGGGCACTTTTGAAATTTTCATTTTTGACCAAAATCAACAGGTCCGGGGCTTAGGGAATTTCTCATATGCCACAAAACGGTTGAAGCTCCTGTTCAAAAATTATGCTCCATAATCAACTTCTGTCACCTTAGTGATACATTTTGGGATAGTACCTAAAAATTAAAGCAGAAATTGGGACACTTTAGAAATTTTCATTTTTGACCAAAATCGACAGGTCCGGGGCTTATGGAATTTCTCATATGCCACAAAACGGTTGAAGCTCCTGTTCAAAAATTATGCTCCATAATCAACTTCTGTCATTTAGTGATACATTTTGGGATAGTACCTAAAAATGAAAGCAGAAATTGGGGCACTTTTGAAATTTTAATTTTTGACCAAAATCAACAGGTCCGGGGCTTATGGAATTTCTCATATGCCACAAAACGGTTGAAGCTCCTGTTCAAAAATTATGCTCTGAAATCAACTTCTATCACCTTAGTGATACATTTTGGGATAGTACCTAAACTTTAAAGCAGAAATTGGGGCACTTTTGAAATTTTCATTTTTGACCAAAATCGACAGGTCCGGGGCTTAGGGAATTTCTCATATGCCACAAAACGGTTGAAGCTCCTGTTCAAAAATTATGCTTTGAAATCAACTTCTGTCACCTTAGTGATACATTTTGGGATAGTACCTAAACTTTAAAGCAGAAATTGGGGCACTTTTGAAATTTTCATTTTTGACCAAAATCAACAGGTCCGGGGCTTAGGGAATTTCTCATATGCCACAAAACGGTTGAAGCTCCTGTTCAAAAATTATGCTCCATAATCAACTTCTGTCACCTTAGTGATACATTTTGGGATAGTACCTAAAAATTAAAGCAGAAATTGGGGCACTTTTGAAATTTTCATTTTTGACCAAAATCGACAGGTCCGGGGCTTATGGAATTTCTCATATGCCACAAAACGGTTGAAGCTCCTGTTCAAAAATTATGCTCTGAAATCAACTTCTGTCACCTTAGTGATACATTTTGGGATAGTACCTAAACTTTAAAGCAGAAATTGGGGCACTTTTGAAATTTTCATTTTTGACCAAAATCGACAGGTCCGGGGCTTAGGGAATTTCTCATATGCCACAAAACGGTTGAAGCTCCTGTTAAAAAATTATGCTCCATAATCAACTTCTGTCACCTTAGTGATACATTTTGGGATAGTACCTAAACTTTAAAGCAGAAATTGGGGCACTTTTGAAATTTTCATTTTTGACCAAAATCGACAGGTCCGGGGCTTATGGAATTTCTCATATGCCACAAAACGGTTGAAGCTCCTGTTCAAAAATTATGCTCTGAAATCAACTTCTGTCACCTTAGTGATACATTTTGGGATAGTACCTAAACTTTAAAGCAGAAATTGGGGCACTTTTGAAATTTTCATTTTTGACCAAAATCGACAGGTCCGGGGCTTATGGAATTTCTCATATGCCACAAAACGGTTGAAGCTCCTGTTCAAAAATTATGCTCTGAAATCAACTTCTGTCACCTTAGTGATACATTTTGGGATAGTACCTAAACATTAAAGTAGAAATTGGGGCACTTTTGAAATTTTCATTTTTGACCAAAATCGACAGGTCCGGGGCTTAGGGAATTTCTCATATGTCACAAAACGGTTGAAGCTCCTGTTCAAAAATGATGCTCCATAATCAACTTCTGTCACCTTAGTGATACATTTTGGGATAGTACCTAAAAATTAAAGCAGAAATTGGGACACTTTTGAAATTTTCATTTTTGACCAAAATCGACAGGTCCGGGGCTTAGGGAATTTCTCATATGCCACAAAACGGTTGAAGCTCCTGTTCAAAAATTATGCTCCATAATCAACTTCTGTCACCTTAGTGATACATTTTGGGATAGTACCTAAAAATTAAAGCAGAAATTGGGACACTTTTGAAATTTTCATTTTTGACCAAAATCGACAGGTCCGGGGCTTATGGAATTTCTCATATGCCACAAAACGGTTGAAGCTCCTGTTCAAAAATTATGCTCTGAAATCAACTTCTGTCACCTTAGTGATACATTTTGGGATAGTACCTAAACTTTAAAGCAGAAATTGGGGCACTTTTGAAATTTTCATTTTTGACCAAAATCGACAGGTCCGGGGCTTATGGAATTTCTCATATGCCACAAAACGGTTGAAGCTCCTGTTCAAAAATTATGCTCTGAAATCAACTTCTGTCACCTTAGTGATACATTTTGGGATAGTACCTAAACTTTAAAGCAGAAATTGGGGCACTTTTGAAATTTTCATTTTTGACCAAAATCAACAGGTCCGGGGCTTAGGGAATTTCTCATATGCCACAAAACGGTTGAAGCTCCTGTTCAAAAATTATGCTCCATAATCAACTTCTGTCACCTTAGTGATACATTTTGGGATAGTACCTAAAAATTAAAGCAGAAATTGGGACACTTTAGAAATTTTCATTTTTGACCAAAATCGACAGGTCCGGGGCTTATGGAATTTCTCATATGCCACAAAACGGTTGAAGCTCCTGTTCAAAAATTATGCTCCATAATCAACTTCTGTCATTTAGTGATACATTTTGGGATAGTACCTAAAAATGAAAGCAGAAATTGGGGCACTTTTGAAATTTTAATTTTTGACCAAAATCAACAGGTCCGGGGCTTATGGAATTTCTCATATGCCACAAAACGGTTGAAGCTCCTGTTCAAAAATTATGCTCTGAAATCAACTTCTATCACCTTAGTGATACATTTTGGGATAGTACCTAAACTTTAAAGCAGAAATTGGGGCACTTTTGAAATTTTCATTTTTGACCAAAATCGACAGGTCCGGGGCTTAGGGAATTTCTCATATGCCACAAAACGGTTGAAGCTCCTGTTCAAAAATTATGCTTTGAAATCAACTTCTGTCACCTTAGTGATACATTTTGGGATAGTACCTAAACTTTAAAGCAGAAATTGGGGCACTTTTGAAATTTTCATTTTTGACCAAAATCAACAGGTCCGGGGCTTAGGGAATTTCTCATATGCCACAAAACGGTTGAAGCTCCTGTTCAAAAATTATGCTCCATAATCAACTTCTGTCACCTTAGTGATACATTTTGGGATAGTACCTAAAAATTAAAGCAGAAATTGGGGCACTTTTGAAATTTTCATTTTTGACCAAAATCGACAGGTCCGGGGCTTATGGAATTTCTCATATGCCACAAAACGGTTGAAGCTCCTGTTCAAAAATTATGCTCTGAAATCAACTTCTGTCACCTTAGTGATACATTTTGGGATAGTACCTAAACTTTAAAGCAGAAATTGGGGCACTTTTGAAATTTTCATTTTTGACCAAAATCGACAGGTCCGGGGCTTAGGGAATTTCTCATATGCCACAAAACGGTTGAAGCTCCTGTTAAAAAATTATGCTCCATAATCAACTTCTGTCACCTTAGTGATACATTTTGGGATAGTACCTAAACTTTAAAGCAGAAATTGGGGCACTTTTGAAATTTTCATTTTTGACCAAAATCGACAGGTCCGGGGCTTATGGAATTTCTCATATGCCACAAAACGGTTGAAGCTCCTGTTCAAAAATTATGCTCTGAAATCAACTTCTGTCACCTTAGTGATACATTTTGGGATAGTACCTAAACTTTAAAGCAGAAATTGGGGCACTTTTGAAATTTTCATTTTTGACCAAAATCGACAGGTCCGGGGCTTATGGAATTTCTCATATGCCACAAAACGGTTGAAGCTCCTGTTCAAAAATTATGCTCTGAAATCAACTTCTGTCACCTTAGTGATACATTTTGGGATAGTACCTAAACATTAAAGTAGAAATTGGGGCACTTTTGAAATTTTCATTTTTGACCAAAATCGACAGGTCCGGGGCTTAGGGAATTTCTCATATGTCACAAAACGGTTGAAGCTCCTGTTCAAAAATGATGCTCCATAATCAACTTCTGTCACCTTAGTGATACATTTTGGGATAGTATCTAAAAATTAAAGCAGAAATTGGGACACTTTTGAAATTTTCATTTTTGACCAAAATCGACAGGTCCGGGGCTTAGGGAATTTCTCATATGCCACAAAACGGTTGAAGCTCCTGTTCAAAAATTATGCTCCATAATCAACTTCTGTCACCTTAGTGATACATTTTGGGATAGTACCTAAAAATTAAAGCAGAAATTGGGACACTTTTGAAATTTTCATTTTTGACCAAAATCGACAGGTCCGGGGCTTATGGAATTTCTCATATGCCACAAAACGGTTGAAGCTCCTGTTCAAAAATTATGCTCCATAATCAACTTCTGTCACCTTAGTGATACATTTTGGGATAGTACCTAAAAATGAAAGCAGAAATTGGGACACTTTTGAAATTTTCATTTTTGACCAAAATCGACAGGTCCGGGGCTTAGGGAATTTCTCATATGCCACAAAACGGTTGAAGCTCCTGTTCAAAAATTATGCTTTGAAATCAACTTCTGTCACCTTAGTGATACATTTTGGGATAGTACCTAAACTTTAAAGCAGAAATTGGGGCACTTTTGAAATTTTCATTTTTGACCAAAATCGACAGGTCCGGGGCTTAGGGAATTTCTCATATGCCACAAAACGGTTGAAGCTCCTGTTCAAAAATGATGCTCTGAAATCAACTTCTGTCACCTTAGTGATACATTTTGGGATAGTACCTAAACTTGAAAGCAGAAATTGGGGCACTTTTGAAATTTTCATTTTTGACCAAAATCGACAGGTCCGGGGCTTAGGGAATTTCTCATATGCCACAAAACGGTTGAAGCTCCTGTTCAAAAATTATGCTCTGAAATCAACTTCTGTCACCTTAGTGATACATTTTGGGATAGTACCTAAACTTTAAAGCTGAAATTGGGGCACTTTTGAAATTTTCATTTTTGACCAAAATCGACAGGTCCGGGGCTTATGGAATTTCTCATATGCCACAAAACGGTTGAAGCTCCTGTTCAAAAATTATGCTCTGAAATCAACTTCTGTCACCTTAGTGATACATTTTGGGATAGTACCTAAACTTTAAAGCAGAAATTGGCGCACTTTTGAAATTTTCATTTTTGACCAAAATCGACAGGTCCGGGGCTTAGGGAATTTCTCATATGCCACAAAACTGTTGAAGCTCCTGTTCAAAAATTATGCTCTGAAATCAACTTCTGTCACCTTAGTGATACATTTTGGGATAGTACCTAAACTTTAAAGCAGAAATTGGGGCACTTTTGAAATTTTCATTTTTGACCAAAATCGACAGGTCCGGGGCTTATGGAATTTCTCATATGCCACAAAACGGTTGAAGCTCCTGTTCAAAAATTATGCTCTGAAATCAACTTCTGTCACCTTAGTGATACATTTTGGGATAGTACCTACACTTTAAAGCAGAAATTGGGGCACTTTTGAAATTTTCATTTTTGACCAAAATCGACAGGTCCGGGGCTTATGGAATTTCTCATATGCCACAAAACGGTTGAAGCTCCTGTTCAAAAATTATGCTCCATAATCAACTTCTGTCACCTTAGTGATACATTTTGGGATAGTACCTAAAAATTAAAGCAGAAATTGGGACACTTTTGAAATTTTCATTTTTGACCAAAATCGACAGGTCCGGGGCTTAGGGAATTTCTCATATGCCACAAAACGGTTGAAGCTCCTGTTCAAAAATTATGCTCCATAATCAACTTCTGTCACCTTAGTAATACATTTTGGGATAGTACCTAAAAATTAAAGCAGAAATTGGGACACTTTTGAAATTTTCATTTTTGACCAAAATCGACAGGTCCGGGGCTTATGGAATTTCTCATATGCCACAAAACGGTTGAAGCTCCTGTTCAAAAATTATGCTCCATAATCAACTTCTGTCACCTTAGTGATACATTTTGGGATAGTACCTAAAAATGAAAGCAGAAATTGGGACACTTTTGAAATTTTCATTTTTGACCAAAATCGACAGGTCCGGGGCTTAGGGAATTTCTCATATGCCACAAAACGGTTGAAGCTCCTGTTCAAAAATTATGCTCTGAAATCAACTTCTGTCACCTTAGTGATACATTTTGGGATAGTACCTAAACATTAAAGCAGAAATTGGGGCACTTTTGAAATTTTCATTTTTGACCAAAATTGACAGGTCCGGGGCTTAGGGAATTCCTCATATGCCACAAAATGGTTAAAGCTCCTGTTCAAAAATTATGCTCCATAATCAACTTCTGTCACCTTAGTGATACATTTTGGGATAGTACCTAAAAATTAAAGCAGAAATTGGGACACTTTTGACATTTTCATTTTTGACCAAAATCGACAGGTCCGGGGCTTAGGGAATTTCTCATATGCCACAAAACGGTTGAAGCTCCTGTTCAAAATTATGCTCCATAATCAACTTCTGTCACCTTAGTGATACATTTTGGGATAGTACCTAAAAATTAAAGCAGAAATTGGGACACTTTTGAAATTTTCATTTTTGACCAAAATCGACAGGTCCGGGGCTTATGGAATTTCTCATATGCCACAAAACGGTTGAAGCTCCTGTTCAAAAATTATGCTCCATAATCAACTTCTGTCATTTAGTGATACATTTTGGGATAGTACCTAAAAATGAAAGCAGAAATTGGGGCACTTTTGAAGTTTTAATTTTTGACCAAAATCAACAGGTCCGGGGCTTATGGAATTTCTCATATGCCACAAAACGGTTGAAGCTCCTGTTCAAAAATTATGCTCTGAAATCAACTTCTATCACCTTAGTGATACATTTTGGGATAGTACCTAAACTTTAAAGCAGAAATTGGGGCACTTTTGAAATTTTCATTTTTGACCAAAATCGACAGGTCCGGGGCTTAGGGAATTTCTCATATGCCACAAAACGGTTGAAGCTCCTGTTCAAAAATTATGCTTTGAAATCAACTTCTGTCACCTTAGTGATACATTTTGGGATAGTACCTAAACTTTAAAGCAGAAATTGGGGCACTTTTGAAATTTTCATTTTTGACCAAAATCAACAGGTCCGGGGCTTAGGGAATTTCTCATATGCCACAAAACGGTTGAAGCTCCTGTTCAAAAATTATGCTCCATAATCAACTTCTGTCACCTTAGTGATACATTTTGGGATAGTACCTAAAAATTAAAGCAGAAATTGGGGCACTTTTGAAATTTTCATTTTTGACCAAAATCGACAGGTCCGGGGCTTATGGAATTTCTCATATGCCACAAAACGGTTGAAGCTCCTGTTCAAAAATTATGCTCTGAAATCAACTTCTGTCACCTTAGTGATACATTTTGGAATAGTACCTAAACTTTAAAGCAGAAATTGGGGCACTTTTGAAATTTTCATTTTTGACCAAAATCGACAGGTCCGGGGCTTAGGGAATTTCTCATATGTCACAAAACGGTTGAAGCTCCTGTTCAAAAATTATGCTCCATAATCAACTTCTGTCACCTTAGTGATACATTTTGGGATAGTACCTAAAAATTAAAGCAGAAATTGGGACACTTTTGAAATTTTCATTTTTGACCAAAATCGACAGGTCCGGGGCTTAAGGAATTTCCATATGCCACAAAACGGTTGAAGCTCCTGTTCAAAAATTATGCTCCATAATCAACTTCTGTCACCTTAGTGATACATTTTGGGATAGTACCTAAAAATTAAAGCAGAAATTGGGACACTTTTGAAATTTTCATTTTTGACCAAAATCGACAGGTCCGGGGCTTATGGAATTTCTCATATGCCACAAAACGGTTGAAGCTCCTGTTCAAAAATTATGCTCCATAATCAACTTCTGTCACCTTAGTGATACATTTTGGGATAGTACCTAAAAATGAAAGCAGAAATTGGGACACTTTTGAAATTTTCATTTTTGACCAAAATCGACAGGTCCGGGGCTTAGGGAATTTCTCATATGCCACAAAACGGTTGAAGCTCCTGTTCAAAAATTATGCTCCATAATCAACTTCTGTCACCTTAGTGATACATTTTGGGATAGTACCTAAAAATGAAAGCAGAAATTGGGACACTTTTGAAATTTTCATTTTTGACCAAAATCGACAGGTCCGGGGCTTATGGAATTTCTCATATGCCACAAAATGGTTGAAGCTCCTGTTCAAAAATTATGCTCCATAATCAACTTCTGTCACCTTAGTGATACATTTTGGGATAGTACCTAAAAATGAAAGCAGAAATTGGGACACTTTTGAAATTTTCATTTTTGACCAAAATCGACAGGTCCGGGGCTTAGGGAATTTCTCATATGCCACAAAACGGTTGAAGCTCCTGTTCAAAAATTATGCTCTGAAATCAACTTCTGTCACCTTAGTGATACATTTTGGGATAGTACCTAAAAATGAAAGCAGAAATTGGGACACTTTTGACATTTTCATTTTTGACCAAAATTGACAGGTCCGGGGCTTATGGAATTTCTCATATGCCACAAAACGGTTGAAGCTCCTGTTCAAAAATTATGCTCCATAATCAACTTCTGTCACCTTAGTGATACATTTTGGGATAGTACCTAAAAATTAAAGCAGAAATTGGGACACTTTTGAAATTTTCATTTTTGACCAAAATCGACAGGTCCGGGGCTTATGGAATTTCTCATATGCCACAAAACGGTTGAAGCTCCTGTTCAAAAATTATGCTCTGAAATCAACTTCTGTCACCTTAGTGATACATTTTGGGATAGTACCTAAACTTTAAAGCAGAAATTGGGGCACTTTTGAAATTTTCATTTTTGACCAAAATCGACAGGTCCGGGGCTTATGGAATTTCTCATATGCCACAAAACGGTTGAAGCTCCTGTTCAAAAATTATGCTCTGAAATCAACTTCTGTCACCTTAGTGATACATTTTGGGATAGTACCTAAACTTTAAAGCAGAAATTGGGGCACTTTTGAAATTTTCATTTTTGACCAAAATCAACAGGTCCGGGGCTTAGGGAATTTCTCATATGCCACAAAACGGTTGAAGCTCCTGTTCAAAAATTATGCTCCATAATCAACTTCTGTCACCTTAGTGATACATTTTGGGATAGTACCTAAAAATTAAAGCAGAAATTGGGACACTTTAGAAATTTTCATTTTTGACCAAAATCGACAGGTCCGGGGCTTATGGAATTTCTCATATGCCACAAAACGGTTGAAGCTCCTGTTCAAAAATTATGCTCCATAATCAACTTCTGTCATTTAGTGATACATTTTGGGATAGTACCTAAAAATGAAAGCAGAAATTGGGGCACTTTTGAAATTTTAATTTTTGACCAAAATCAACAGGTCCGGGGCTTATGGAATTTCTCATATGCCACAAAACGGTTGAAGCTCCTGTTCAAAAATTATGCTCTGAAATCAACTTCTATCACCTTAGTGATACATTTTGGGATAGTACCTAAACTTTAAAGCAGAAATTGGGGCACTTTTGAAATTTTCATTTTTGACCAAAATCGACAGGTCCGGGGCTTAGGGAATTTCTCATATGCCACAAAACGGTTGAAGCTCCTGTTCAAAAATTATGCTTTGAAATCAACTTCTGTCACCTTAGTGATACATTTTGGGATAGTACCTAAACTTTAAAGCAGAAATTGGGGCACTTTTGAAATTTTCATTTTTGACCAAAATCAACAGGTCCGGGGCTTAGGGAATTTCTCATATGCCACAAAACGGTTGAAGCTCCTGTTCAAAAATTATGCTCCATAATCAACTTCTGTCACCTTAGTGATACATTTTGGGATAGTACCTAAAAATTAAAGCAGAAATTGGGGCACTTTTGAAATTTTCATTTTTGACCAAAATCGACAGGTCCGGGGCTTATGGAATTTCTCATATGCCACAAAACGGTTGAAGCTCCTGTTCAAAAATTATGCTCTGAAATCAACTTCTGTCACCTTAGTGATACATTTTGGGATAGTACCTAAACTTTAAAGCAGAAATTGGGGCACTTTTGAAATTTTCATTTTTGACCAAAATCGACAGGTCCGGGGCATAGGGAATTTCTCATATGCCACAAAACGGTTGAAGCTCCTGTTAAAAAATTATGCTCCATAATCAACTTCTGTCACCTTAGTGATACATTTTGGGATAGTACCTAAACTTTAAAGCAGAAATTGGGGCACTTTTGAAATTTTCATTTTTGACCAAAATCGACAGGTCCGGGGCTTATGGAATTTCTCATATGCCACAAAACGGTTGAAGCTCCTGTTCAAAAATTATGCTCTGAAATCAACTTCTGTCACCTTAGTGATACATTTTGGGATAGTACCTAAACTTTAAAGCAGAAATTGGGGCACTTTTGAAATTTTCATTTTTGACCAAAATCGACAGGTCCGGGGCTTATGGAATTTCTCATATGCCACAAAACGGTTGAAGCTCCTGTTCAAAAATTATGCTCTGAAATCAACTTCTGTCACCTTAGTGATACATTTTGGGATAGTACCTAAACATTAAAGTAGAAATTGGGGCACTTTTGAAATTTTCATTTATGACCAAAATCGACAGGTCCGGGGCTTAGGGAATTTCTCATATGTCACAAAACGGTTGAAGCTCCTGTTCAAAAATGATGCTCCATAATCAACTTCTGTCACCTTAGTGATACATTTTGGGATAGTACCTAAAAATTAAAGCAGAAATTGGGACACTTTTGAAATTTTCATTTTTGACCAAAATCGACAGGTCCGGGGCTTAGGGAATTTCTCATATGCCACAAAACGGTTGAAGCTCCTGTTCAAAAATTATGCTCCATAATCAACTTCTGTCACCTTAGTGATACATTTTGGGATAGTACCTAAAAATTAAAGCAGAAATTGGGACACTTTTGAAATTTTCATTTTTGACCAAAATCGACAGGTCCGGGGCTTATGGAATTTCTCATATGCCACAAAACGGTTGAAGCTCCTGTTCAAAAATTATGCTCTGAAATCAACTTCTGTCACCTTAGTGATACATTTTGGGATAGTACCTAAACTTTAAAGCAGAAATTGGGGCACTTTTGAAATTTTCATTTTTGACCAAAATCGACAGGTCCGGGGCTTATGGAATTTCTCATATGCCACAAAACGGTTGAAGCTCCTGTTCAAAAATTATGCTCTGAAATCAACTTCTGTCACCTTAGTGATACATTTTGGGATAGTACCTAAACTTTAAAGCAGAAATTGGGGCACTTTTGAAATTTTCATTTTTGACCAAAATCAACAGGTCCGGGGCTTAGGGAATTTCTCATATGCCACAAAACGGTTGAAGCTCCTGTTCAAAAATTATGCTCCATAATCAACTTCTGTCACCTTAGTGATACATTTTGGGATAGTACCTAAAAATTAAAGCAGAAATTGGGACACTTTAGAAATTTTCATTTTTGACCAAAATCGACAGGTCCGGGGCTTATGGAATTTCTCATATGCCACAAAACGGTTGAAGCTCCTGTTCAAAAATTATGCTCCATAATCAACTTCTGTCATTTAGTGATACATTTTGGGATAGTACCTAAAAATGAAAGCAGAAATTGGGGCACTTTTGAAATTTTAATTTTTGACCAAAATCAACAGGTCCGGGGCTTATGGAATTTCTCATATGCCACAAAACGGTTGAAGCTCCTGTTCAAAAATTATGCTCTGAAATCAACTTCTATCACCTTAGTGATACATTTTGGGATAGTACCTAAACTTTAAAGCAGAAATTGGGGCACTTTTGAAATTTTCATTTTTGACCAAAATCGACAGGTCCGGGGCTTAGGGAATTTCTCATATGCCACAAAACGGTTGAAGCTCCTGTTCAAAAATTATGCTTTGAAATCAACTTCTGTCACCTTAGTGATACATTTTGGGATAGTACCTAAACTTTAAAGCAGAAATTGGGGCACTTTTGAAATTTTCATTTTTGACCAAAATCAACAGGTCCGGGGCTTAGGGAATTTCTCATATGCCACAAAACGGTTGAAGCTCCTGTTCAAAAATTATGCTCCATAATCAACTTCTGTCACCTTAGTGATACATTTTGGGATAGTACCTAAAAATTAAAGCAGAAATTGGGGCACTTTTGAAATTTTCATTTTTGACCAAAATCGACAGGTCCGGGGCTTATGGAATTTCTCATATGCCACAAAACGGTTGAAGCTCCTGTTCAAAAATTATGCTCTGAAATCAACTTCTGTCACCTTAGTGATACATTTTGGGATAGTACCTAAACTTTAAAGCAGAAATTGGGGCACTTTTGAAATTTTCATTTTTGACCAAAATCGACAGGTCCGGGGCTTAGGGAATTTCTCATATGCCACAAAACGGTTGAAGCTCCTGTTAAAAAATTATGCTCCATAATCAACTTCTGTCACCTTAGTGATACATTTTGGGATAGTACCTAAACTTTAAAGCAGAAATTGGGGCACTTTTGAAATTTTCATTTTTGACCAAAATCGACAGGTCCGGGGCTTATGGAATTTCTCATATGCCACAAAACGGTTGAAGCTCCTGTTCAAAAATTATGCTCTGAAATCAACTTCTGTCACCTTAGTGATACATTTTGGGATAGTACCTAAACTTTAAAGCAGAAATTGGGGCACTTTTGAAATTTTCATTTTTGACCAAAATCGACAGGTCCGGGGCTTAGGGAATTTCTCATATGTCACAAAACGGTTGAAGCTCCTGTTCAAAAATGATGCTCCATAATCAACTTCTGTCACCTTAGTGATACATTTTGGGATAGTACCTAAAAATTAAAGCAGAAATTGGGACACTTTTGAAATTTTCATTTTTGACCAAAATCGACAGGTCCGGGGCTTAGGGAATTTCTCATATGCCACAAAACGGTTGAAGCTCCTGTTCAAAAATTATGCTCCATAATCAACTTCTGTCACCTTAGTGATACATTTTGGGATAGTACCTAAAAATTAAAGCAGAAATTGGGACACTTTTGAAATTTTCATTTTTGACCAAAATCGACAGGTCCGGGGCTTATGGAATTTCTCATATGCCACAAAACGGTTGAAGCTCCTGTTCAAAAATTATGCTCCATAATCAACTTCTGTCACCTTAGTGATACATTTTGGGATAGTACCTAAAAATGAAAGCAGAAATTGGGACACTTTTGAAATTTTCATTTTTGACCAAAATCGACAGGTCCGGGGCTTAGGGAATTTCTCATATGCCACAAAACGGTTGAAGCTCCTGTTCAAAAATGATGCTCCATAATCAACTTCTGTCACCTTAGTGATACATTTTGGGATAGTACCTAAAAATTAAAGCAGAAATTGGGACACTTTTGAAATTTTCATTTTTGACCAAAATCGACAGGTCCGGGGCTTATGGAATTTCTCATATGCCACAAAACGGTTGAAGCTCCTGTTCAAAAATTATGCTCCATAATCAACTTCTGTCACCTTAGTGATACATTTTGGGATAGTACCTAAAAATGAAAGCAGAAATTGGGACACTTTTGAAATTTTCATTTTTGACCAAAATCGACAGGTCCGGGGCTTAGGGAATTTCTCATATGCCACAAAACGGTTGAAGCTCCTGTTCAAAAATTATGCTCCATAATCAACTTCTGTCACCTTAGTGATACATTTTGGGATAGTACCTAAAAATTAAAGCAGAAATTGGGACACTTTTGAAATTTTCATTTTTGACCAAAATCGACAGGTCCGGGGCTTATGGAATTTCTCATATGCCACAAAACGGTTGAAGCTCCTGTTCAAAAATTATGCTCCATAATCAACTTCTGTCACCTTAGTGATACATTTTGGGATAGTACCTAAAAATGAAAGCAGAAATTGGGACACTTTTGAAATTTTCATTTTTGACCAAAATCGACAGGTCCGGGGCTTAGGGAATTTCTCATATGCCACAAAACGGTTGAAGCTCCTGTTCAAAAATGATGCTCTGAAATCAACTTCTGTCACCTTAGTGATACATTTTGGGATAGTACCTAAAAATGAAAGCAGAAATTGGGACACTTTTGACATTTTCATTTTTAACCAAAATTGACAGGTCCGGGGCTTATGGAATTTCTCATATGCCACAAAACGGTTGAAGCTCCTGTTCAAAAATTATGCTCCATAATCAACTTCTGTCACCTTAGTGATACATTTTGGGATAGTACCTAAAAATTAAAGCAGAAATTGGGACACTTTTGAAATTTTCATTTTTGACCAAAATCGACAGGTCCGGGGCTTATGGAATTTCTCATATGCCACAAAACGGTTGAAGCTCCTGTTCAAAAATTATGCTCTGAAATCAACTTCTGTCACCTTAGTGATACATTTTGGGATAGTACCTAAACTTTAAAGCAGAAATTGGGGCACTTTTGAAATTTTCATTTTTGACCAAAATCGACAGGTCCGGGGCTTATGGAATTTCTCATATGCCACAAAACGGTTGAAGCTCCTGTTCAAAAATTATGCTCTGAAATCAACTTCTGTCACCTTAGTGATACATTTTGGGATAGTACCTAAACTTTAAAGCAGAAATTGGGGCACTTTTGAAATTTTCATTTTTGACCAAAATCGACAGGTCCGGGGCTTAGGGAATTTCTCATATGCCACAAAACGGTTGAAGCTCCTGTTCAAAAATTATGCTCCATAATCAACTTCTGTCACCGTAGTGATACATTTTGGGATAGTACCTAAAAATTAAAGCAGAAATTGGGACACTTTTGAAATTTTCATTTTTGACCAAAATCGACAGGTCCGGGGCTTAGGGAATTTCTCATATGCCACAAAACGGTTGAAGCTCCTGTTCAAAAAATATGCTCCATAATCAACTTCTGTCACCTTAGTAATACATTTTGGGATAGTACCTAAAAATTAAAGCAGAAATTGGGACACTTTTGAAATTTTCATTTTTGAACAAAATCGACAGGTCCGGGGCTTATGGAATTTCTCATATGCCACAAAACGGTTGAAGCTCCTGTTCAAAAATTATGCTCCATAATCAACTTCTGTCACCTTAGTGATACATTTTGGGATAGTACCTAAAAATGAAAGCAGAAATTGGGACACTTTTGAAATTTTCATTTTTGACCAAAATCGACAGGTCCGGGGCTTATGGAATTTCTCATATGCCACAAAACGGTTGAAGCTCCTGTTCAAAAATTATGCTCCATAATCAACTTCTGTCATTTAGTGACACATTTTGGGATAGTACCTAAAAATGAAAGCAGAAATTGGGACACTTTTGAAATTTTCATTTTTGACCAAAATCGACAGGTCCGGGGCTTAGGGAATTTCTCATATGCCACAAAACGGTTGAAGCTACTGTTCAAAAATTATGCTCTGAAATCAACTTCTGTCACCTTAGTGATACATTTTGGGATAGTACCTAAACTTTAAAGCAGAAATTGGGGCACTTTTGAAATGTTCATTTTTGACCAAAATCGACAGGTCCGGGGCTTAGGGAATTCATCATATCCCACAAAACAGTTGAAGCTACTGTTCAAAAATTATGCTCTGAAATCAACTTCTGTCACCTTAGTGATACATTTTGGGATAGTACCTAAAGTTTAAAGCAGAAATTGGGACACTTTTGAAATTTTCATTTTTGACCAAAATCGACAGGTCCGGGGCTTAGGGAATTTCTCATATGCCACAAAACGGTTGAAGCTCCTGTTCAAAAATGATGCTCCATAATCAACTTCTGTCACCTTAGTGATACATTTTGGGATAGTACCTAAAGTTTAAAGCAGAAATTGGGGCACTTTTGAAATTTTCATTTTTGACCAAAATCGACAGGTCCGGGGGTTAGGGAATTTATCATATCCCACAAAACAGTTGAAGCTACTGTTCAAAAATTATGCTCCATAATCAACTTCTGTCACCTTAGTGATACATTTTGGGATAGTACCTAAAGTTTAAAGCAGAAATTGGGGCACTTTTGAAATTTTCATTTTTGACCAAAATCGACAGGTCCGGGGCTTAGGGAATTTACCATATGCCACAAAACAGTTGAAGCTACTGTTCAAAAATTATGCTCTGAAATCAACTTCTGTCACCTTAGTGATACATTTTGGGATAGTACCTAAAGTTTAAATCAGAAATTGGGGCACTTTTGAAATTTTCATTTTTCACCAAAATCGACAGGTCCGGGGCTTAGGGAATTTCTCATATGCCACAAAACGGTTAAAGCTACTGTTCAAAAATTATTCTCTGAAATCAACTTCTGTCACCTTAGTGATACATTTTGGGATAGTACCTAAAGTTTAAAGCAGAAATTGGGGCACTTTTGAAATTTTCATTTTTGACCAAAATCGACAGGTCCGGGGCTTAGGGAATTTCTCATATGCCACAAAACGGTTGAAGCTCCTGTTCAAAAATGATGCTCCATAATCAACTTCTGTCACCTTAGTGATACATTTTGGGATAGTACCTAAAGTTTAAAGCAGAAATTGGGGCACTTTTGAAATTTTCATTTTTGACCAAAATCGACAGGTCCGGGGCTTAGGTAATTTACCATATGCCACAAAACAGTTGAAGCTACTGTTTAAAAATTATGCTCTGAAATCAACTTCTGTCACCTTAGTGATACATTTTGGGAAAGTACCTAAACTTTAAAGCAGAAATTGGGGCACTTTTGAAATTTTCATTTTTGACCAAAATCGACAGGTCCGGGGCTTAGGGAATTTCTCATATGCCACAAAACGGTTGAAGCTCCTGTTCAAAAATTATGCTCCATAATCAACTTCTGTCACCTTAGTGATACATTTTGGGATAGTACCTAAAGTTTAAAGCAGAAATTGGGGCACTTTTGAAATTTTCATTTTTGACCAAAATCGACAGGTCCGGGGCTTAGGGAATTTACCATATGCCACAAAACAGTTGAAGCTACTGTTCAAAAATTATGCTCTGAAATCAACTTCTGTCACCTTAGTGATACATTTTGGGATAGTACCTAAACTTTAAAGCAGAAATTGGGGCACTTTTGAAATTTTCATTTTTGACCAAAATCGACAGGTCCGGGGCTTAGGGAATTTCTCATATGCCACAAAACAGTTGAAGCTCCTGTTCAAAAATTATGCTCCGAAATCAACTTCTGTCACCTTAGTGATACATTTTGGGATAGTACCTAAACTTTAAAGCAGAAATTGGGGCACTTTTGAAATTTTCATTTTTGACCAAAATCGACAGGTCCGGGGCTTAGGGAATTTCTCATATGCCACAAAACAGTTGAAGCTCCTGTTCAAAAATTATGCTCCATAATCAACTTCTGTCACCTTAGTGATACATTTTGGGATAGTACCTAAACTTTAAAGCAGAAATTGGGGCACTTTTGAAATTTTCATTTTTGACCAAAATCGACAGGTCCGGGGCTTAGGGAATTTCTCATATGCCACAAAACGGTTGAAGCTACTGTTCAAAAATTATGCTCTGAAATCAACTTCTGTTACCTTAGTGATACATTTTGGGATAGTACCTAAAGTTTAAAGCAGAAATTGGGGCACTTTTGAAATTTTCATTTTTGACCAAAATCGACAGGTCCGGGGCTTAGGGAATTTCTCATATGCCACAAAACGGTTGAAGCTCCTGTTCAAAAATTATGCTCCATAATCAACTTCTGTCACCTTAGTGATACATTTTGGGATAGTACCTAAAGTTTAAAGCAGAAATTGGGGCACTTTTGAAATTTTCATTTTTGACAAAAATCGACAGGTCCGGGGGTTAGGGAATTTATCATATGCCACAAAACAGTTGAAGCTACTGTTCAAAAATTATGCTCTGAAATCAACTTCTGTCACCTTAGTGATACATTTTGGGATAGTACCTAACATTTAAAGCAGAAATTGGGGCACTTTTGAAATTTTCATTTTTGACCAAAATCGACAGGTCCGGGGCTTAGGGAATTTCTCATATGCCACAAAACGGTTGAAGCTCCTGTTCAAAAATTATGCTCCATAATCAACTTCTGTCACCTTAGTGATATATTTTGGGATAGTACCTAAAGTTTAAAGCAGAAATTGGGGCACTTTTGAAATTTTCATTTTTGACCAAAATCGACAGGTCCGGGGCTTAGGGAATTTCTCATATGCCACAAAACGGTTGAAGCTACTGTTCAAAAATTATGCTCCGAAATCAACTTCTGTCACCTTAGTGATACATTTTGGGAAAGTACCTAAACTTTAAAGCAGAAATTGGGGCACTTTTGAAATTTTCATTTTTGACCAAAATCGACAGGTCCGGGGCTTAGGGAATTTCTCATATGCCACAAAACGGTTGAAGCTCCTGTTGAAAAATGATGCTCCATAATCAACTTCTGTCAACTTAGTGATACATTTTGGGATAGTACCTAAACTTTAAAGCAGAAACTAGGGCACTTTTGAAATTTTCATTTTTGACCAAAATCGACAGGTCCGGGGCTTAGGGAATTTCTCATATGCCACAAAACAGTTGAAGCTCCTGTTCAAAAATTATGCTCCGAAATCAACTTCTGTCACCTTAGTGATACATTTTGGGATAGTACCTAAACTTTAAAGCAGAAATTGGGGCACTTTTGAAATTTTCATTTTTGACCAAAATCGACAGGTCCGGGGCTTAGGGAATTTCTCATATGCCACAAAACAGTTGAAGCTCCTGTTCAAAAATTATGCTCCATAATCAACTTCTGTCACCTTAGTGATACATTTTGGGATAGTACCTAAACTTTAAAGCAGAAATTGGGGCACTTTTGAAATTTTCATTTTTGACCAAAATCGACAGGTCCGGGGCTTAGGGAATTTCTCATATGCCACAAAACGGTTGAAGCTCCTGTTCAAAAATTATGCTCCATAATCAACTTCTGTCACCTTAGTGATACATTTTGGGATAGTACCTAAAGTTTAAAGCAGAAATTGGGGCACTTTTGAAATTTTCATTTTTGACCAAAATCGACAGGTCCGGGGCTTAGGGAATTTACCATATGCCACAAAACAGTTGAAGCTACTGTTCAAAAATTATGCTCTGAAATCAACTTCTGTCACCTTAGTGATACATTTTGGGATAGTACCTAAACTTTAAAGCAGAAATTGGGGCACTTTTGAAATTTTCATTTTTGACCAAAATCGACAGGTCCGGGGCTTAGGGAATTTCTCATATGCCACAAAACAGTTGAAGCTCCTGTTCAAAAATTATGCTCCATAATCAACTTCTGTCACCTTAGTGATACATTTTGGGATAGTACCTAAACTTTAAAGCAGAAATTGGGGCACTTTTGAAATTTTCATTTTTGACCAAAATCGACAGGTCCGGGGCTTAGGGAATTTCTCATATGCCACAAAACGGTTGAAGCTACTGTTCAAAAATTATGCTCTGAAATCAACTTCTGTCACCTTAGTGATACATTTTGGGATAGTACCTAAACTTTAAAGCAGAAATTGGGGCACTTTTGAAATCTTCATTTTTGACCAAAATCGACAGGTCCGGGGCTTAGGGAATTCATCATATCCCACAAAACAGTTGAAGCTACTGTTCAAAAATTATGCTCTGAAATCAACTTCTGTCACCTTAGTGATACATTTTGGGATAGTACCTAAAGTTTAAAGCAGAAATTGGGGCACTTTTGAAATTTTCATTTTTGACCAAAATCGACAGGTCCGGGGCTTAGGTAATTTCTCATATGCCACAAAACGGTTGAAGCTCCTGTTCAAAAATTATGCTCCATAATCAACTTCTGTCACCTTAGTGATACATTTTGGGATAGTACCTAAACTTTAAAGCAGAAATTGGGGCACTTTTGAAATTTTCATTTTTGACCAAAATCGACAGGTCCGGGGCTTAGGGAATTTCTCATATCCCACAAAACGGTTGAAGCTACTGTTCAAAAATTATGCTCTGAAATCAACTTCTGTCACCTTAGTGATACATTTTGGGATAGTACCTAAACTTTAAAGCAGAAATTGGGGCACTTTTGAAATTTTCATTTTTGACCAAAATCGACAGGTCCGGGGCTTAGGGAATTCATCATATCCCACAAAACAGTTGAAGCTACTGTTCAAAAATTATGCTCTGAAATCAACTTCTGTCACCTTAGTGATACATTTTGGGATAGTACCTAAAGTTTAAAGCAGAAATTGGGGCACTTTTGAAATTTTCATTTTTGACCAAAATCGACAGGTCCGGGGCTTAGGGAATTTCTCATATGCCACAAAACGGTTGAAGCTCCTGTTCAAAAATTATGCTCCATAATCAACTTCTGTCACCTTAGTGATACATTTTGGGATAGTACCTAAAGTTTAAAGCAGAAATTGGGGCACTTTAGAAATTTTCATTTTTGACCAAAATCGACAGGTCCGGGGGTTAGGGAATTTATCATATGCCACAAAACAGTTGAAGCTACTGTTCAAAAATTATGCTCTGAAATCAACTTCTGTCACCTTAGTGATACATTTTGGGATAGTACCTAAAGTTTAAAGCAGAAATTGGGGCACTTTTGAAATTTTCATTTTTGACCAAAATCAACAGGTCCGGGGCTAAGGGAATTTCTCATATGCCACAAAGCGGTTGAAGCTACTGTTCAAAAATTATGCTCCGAAATCAACTTCTGTCACCTTAGTGATACATTTTGGGATAGTACCTAAAGTTTAAAGCAGAAATTGGGGCACTTTTGAAATTTTCATTTTTGACCAAAATCGACAGGTCCGGGGCTTAGGGAATTTCTCATATGCCACAAAACAGTTGAAGCTCCTGTTCAAAAATTATGCTCCATAATCAACTTCTGTCACCTTAGTGATACATTTTGGGATAGTACCTAAACTTTAAAGCAGAAATTGGGGCACTTTTGAAATTTTCATTTTTGACCAAAATCGACAGGTCCGGGGCTTAGGGAATTCATCATATCCCACAAAACGGTTGAAGCTCCTGTTCAAAAATTATGCTCCATAATCAACTTCTGTCACCTTAGTGATACATTTTGGGATAGTACCTAAAGTTTAAAGCAGAAATTGGGGCACTTTAGAAATTTTCATTTTTGACCAAAATCGACAGGTCCGGGGGTTAGGGAATTTATCATATGCCACAAAACAGTTGAAGCTACTGTTCAAAAATTATGCTCTGAAATCAACTTCTGTCACCTTAGTGATACATTTTGGGATAGTACCTAAAGTTTAAAGCAGAAATTGGGGCACTTTTGAAATTTTCATTTTTGACCAAAATCAACAGGTCCGGGGCTAAGGGAATTTCTCATATGCCACAAAACGGTTGAAGCTACTGTTCAAAAATTATGCTCCATAATCAACTTCTGTCACCTTAGTGATACATTTTGGGATAGTACCTAAAGTTTAAAGCAGAAATTGTGGTACTTTTGAAATTTTCATTTTTGACCAAAATCGACAGGTCCGGGGGTTAGGGAATTTATCATATGCCACAAAACAGTTGAAGCTACTGTTCAAAAATTATGCTCTGAAATCAACTACTGTCACCTTAGTGATACATTTTGGGATATTACCTAAAGTTTAAAGCAGAAATTGGGGCACTTTTGAAATTTTCATTTTAGACCAAAATCAACAGGTCTGGGGCTTAGGGAATTTCTCATATGCCACAAAACAGTTGAAGCTACTGTTCAAAAATTATGCTCTGAAATCAACTTCTGTCACCTTAGTGATACATTTTGGGATAGTACCTAAACTTTAAAGCAGAAATTGGGGCACTTTTGAAATTTTCATTTTTGACCAAAATTGACAGGTCCGGGGCTTAGGGAATTTCTCATATGCCACAAAACGGTTGAAGCTACTGTTCAAAAATTATGCTCCGAAATCAACTTCTGTCACCATAGTGATACATTTTGGGAAAGTACCTAAACTTTAAAGCAGAAATTGGGGCACTTTTGAAATTTTCATTTTTGACCAAAATCGACAGGTCCGGGGCTTAGGGAATTTCTCATATGCCACAAAATGGTTGAAGCTCCTGTTGAAAAATGATGCTCCATAATCAACTTCTGTCAACTTAGTGATACATTTTGGGATAGTACCTAAACTTTAAAGCAGAAATTGGGGCACTTTTGAAATTTTCATTTTTGACCAAAATCGACAGGTCCGGGGCTTAGGGAATTTCTCATATGCCACAAAACAGTTGAAGCTCCTGTTCAAAAATTATGCTCTGAAATCAACTTCTGTCACCTTAGTGATACATTTTGGGATAGTACCTAAAGTTTAAAGCAGAAATTGGGGCACTTTTGAAATTTTCATTTTTGACCAAAATCGACAGGTCCGGGGCTTAGGGAATTTCTCATATGCCACAAAACAGTTGAAGCTCCTGTTCAAAAATTATGCTCCATAATCAACTTCTGTCACCTTAGTGATACATTTTGGGATAGTACCTAAACTTTAAAGCAGAAATTGGGGCACTTTTGAAATTTTCATTTTTGACCAAAATCGACAGGTCCGGGGCTTAGGGAATTTCTCATATGCCACAAAACGGTTGAAGCTACTGTTCAAAAATTATGCTCTGAAATCAACTTCTGTCACCTTAGTGATACATTTTGGGATAGTACCTAAACTTTAAAGCAGAAATTGGGGCACTTTTGAAATTTTCATTTTTGACCAAAATCGACAGGTCCGGGGCTTAGGGAATTTCTCATATGCCACAAAACGGTTGAAGCTCCTGTTCAAAAATTATGCTCCATAATCAACTTCTGTCACCTTAGTGATACATTTTGGGATAGTACCTAAAGTTTAAAGCAGAAATTGGGGCACTTTTGAAATTTTCATTTTTGACCAAAATCGACAGGTCCGGGGCTTAGGGAATTTACCATATGCCACAAAACAGTTGAAGCTACTGTTCAAAAATTATGCTCTGAAATCAACTTCTGTCACCTTAGTGATACATTTTGGGATAGTACCTAAACTTTAAAGCAGAAATTGGGGCACTTTTGAAATTTTCATTTTTGACCAAAATCGACAGGTCCGGGGCTTAGGGAATTTCTCATATGCCACAAAACAGTTGAAGCTCCTGTTCAAAAATTATGCTCCGAAATCAACTTCTGTCACCTTAGTGATACATTTTGGGATAGTACCTAAACTTTAAAGCAGAAATTGGGGCACTTTTGAAATTTTCATTTTTGACCAAAATCGACAGGTCCGGGGCTTAGGGAATTTCTCATATGCCACAAAATGGTTGAAGCTACTGTTCAAAAATTATGCTCTGAAATCAACTTCTGTTACCTTAGTGATACATTTTGGGATAGTACCTAAAGTTTAAAGCAGAAATTGGGGCACTTTTGAAATTTTCATTTTTGACCAAAATCGACAGGTCCGGGGCTTAGGGAATTTCTCATATGCCACAAAACGGTTGAAGCTCCTGTTCAAAAATTATGCTCCATAATCAACTTCTGTCACCTTAGTGATACATTTTGGGATAGTACCTAAAGTTTAAAGCAGAAATTGGGGCACTTTTGAAATTTTCATTTTTGACAAAAATCGACAGGTCCGGGGGTTAGGGAATTTATCATATGCCACAAAACAGTTGAAGCTACTGTTCAAAAATTATGCTCTGAAATCAACTTCTGTCACCTTAGTGATACATTTTGGGATAGTACCTAACATTTAAAGCAGAAATTGGGGCACTTTTGAAATTTTCATTTTTGACCAAAATCGACAGGTCCGCCGGGGCTTAGGGAATTTCTCATATGCCACAAAACGGTTGAAGCTCCTGTTCAAAAATTATGCTCCATAATCAACTTCTGTCACCTTAGTGATATATTTTGGGATAGTACCTAAAGTTTAAAGCAGAAATTGGGGCACTTTTGAAATTTTCATTTTTGACCAAAATCGACAGGTCCGGGGCTTAGGGAATTTACCATATGCCACAAAACAGTTGAAGCTACTGTTCAAAAATTATGCTCTGAAATCAACTTCTGTCACCTTAGTGATACATTTTGGGATAGTACCTAAAGTTTAAAGCAGAAATTGGGGCACTTTTGAAATTTTCATTTTTGACCAAAATCGACAGGTTCGGGGGTTAGGGAATTTCTCATATGCCACAAAACAGTTGAAGCTACTGTTCAAAAATTATGCTCTGAAATCAACTTCTGTCACCTTAGTGATACATTTTGGGATAGTACCTAAACTTTAAAGCAGAAATTGGGGCACTTTTGAAATTTTCATTTTTGACCAAAATTGACAGGTCCGGGGCTTAGGGAATTTCTCATATGCCACAAAATGGTTGAAGCTCCTGTTGAAAAATGATGCTCCATAATCAACTTCTGTCAACTTAGTGATACATTTTGGGATAGTACCTAAACTTTAAAGCAGAAATTGGGGCACTTTTGAAATTTTCATTTTTGACCAAAATCGACAGGTCCGGGGCTTAGGGAATTTCTCATATGCCACAAAACAGTTGAAGCTCCTGTTCAAAAATTATGCTCTGAAATCAACTTCTGTCACCTTAGTGATACATTTTGGGATAGTACCTAAAGTTTAAAGCAGAAATTGGGGCACTTTTGAAATTTTCATTTTTGACCAAAATCGACAGGTCCGGGGCTTAGGGAATTTCTCATATGCCACAAAACAGTTGAAGCTCCTGTTCAAAAATTATGCTCCATAATCAACTTCTGTCACCTTAGTGATACATTTTGGGATAGTACCTAAACTTTAAAGCAGAAATTGGGGCACTTTTGAAATTTTCATTTTTGACCAAAATCGACAGGTCCGGGGCTTAGGGAATTTCTCATATGCCACAAAACGGTTGAAGCTACTGTTCAAAAATTATGCTCTGAAATCAACTTCTGTCACCTTAGTGATACATTTTGGGATAGTACCTAAACTTTAAAGCAGAAATTGGGGCACTTTTGAAATTTTCATTTTTGACCAAAATCGACAGGTCCGGGGCTTAGGGAATTTCTCATATGCCACAAAACGGTTGAAGCTCCTGTTCAAAAATTATGCTCCATAATCAACTTCTGTCACCTTAGTGATACATTTTGGGATAGTACCTAAAGTTTAAAGCAGAAATTGGGGCACTTTTGAAATTTTCATTTTTGACCAAAATCGACAGGTCCGGGGCTTAGGGAATTTACCATATGCCACAAAACAGTTGAAGCTACTGTTCAAAAATTATGCTCTGAAATCAACTTCTGTCACCTTAGTGATACATTTTGGGATAGTACCTAAACTTTAAAGCAGAAATTGGGGCACTTTTGAAATTTTCATTTTTGACCAAAATCGACAGGTCCGGGGCTTAGGGAATTTCTCATATGCCACAAAACAGTTGAAGCTCCTGTTCAAAAATTATGCTCCGAAATCAACTTCTGTCACCTTAGTGATACATTTTGGGATAGTACCTAAACTTTAAAGCAGAAATTGGGGCACTTTTGAAATTTTCATTTTTGACCAAAATCGACAGGTCCGGGGCTTAGGGAATTTCTCATATGCCACAAAATGGTTGAAGCTACTGTTCAAAAATTATGCTCTGAAATCAACTTCTGTTACCTTAGTGATACATTTTGGGATAGTACCTAAAGTTTAAAGCAGAAATTGGGGCACTTTTGAAATTTTCATTTTTGACCAAAATCGACAGGTCCGGGGCTTAGGGAATTTCTCATATGCCACAAAACGGTTGAAGCTCCTGTTCAAAAATTATGCTCCATAATCAACTTCTGTCACCTTAGTGATACATTTTGGGATAGTACCTAAAGTTTAAAGCAGAAATTGGGGCACTTTTGAAATTTTCATTTTTGACAAAAATCGACAGGTCCGGGGGTTAGGGAATTTATCATATGCCACAAAACAGTTGAAGCTACTGTTCAAAAATTATGCTCTGAAATCAACTTCTGTCACCTTAGTGATACATTTTGGGATAGTACCTAACATTTAAAGCAGAAATTGGGGCACTTTTGAAATTTTCATTTTTGACCAAAATCGACAGGTCCGCCGGGGCTTAGGGAATTTCTCATATGCCACAAAACGGTTGAAGCTCCTGTTCAAAAATTATGCTCCATAATCAACTTCTGTCACCTTAGTGATATATTTTGGGATAGTACCTAAAGTTTAAAGCAGAAATTGGGGCACTTTTGAAATTTTCATTTTTGACCAAAATCGACAGGTCCGGGGCTTAGGGAATTTACCATATGCCACAAAACAGTTGAAGCTACTGTTCAAAAATTATGCTCTGAAATCAACTTCTGTCACCTTAGTGATACATTTTGGGATAGTACCTAAAGTTTAAAGCAGAAATTGGGGCACTTTTGAAATTTTCATTTTTGACCAAAATCGACAGGTTCGGGGGTTAGGGAATTTATCATATGCCACAAAACAGTTGAAGCTACTGTTCAAAAATTATGCTCTGAAATCAACTTCTGTCACCTTAGTGATACATTTTGGGATAGTACCTAAAGTTTAAAGCAGAAATTGGGGCACTTTTGAAATTTTCATTTTTGACCAAAATCGACAGGTCCGGGGCTTAGGGAATTTCTCATATGCCACAAAACAGTTGAAGCTCCTGTTCAAAATTTATGCTCCGAAATCAACTTCTGTCACCTTAGTGATACATTTTGGGATATTACCTAAAGTTTAAAGCAGAAATTGGGGCACTTTTGAAATTTTCATTTTAGACCAAAATCAACAGGTCTGGGGCTTAGGGAATTTCTCATATGCCACAAAACGGTTGAAGCTACTGTTCAAAAATTATGCTCCGAAATCAACTTCTGTCACCTTAGTGATACATTTTGGGATAGTACCTAAAGTTTAAAGCAGAAATTGGGGCACTTTTGAAATTTTCAATTTTGACCAAAATTGACAGGTCCGGGGCTTAGGGAATTTCTCATATGCCACAAAACGGTTGAAGCTCCTGTTCAAAAATGATGCTCCATAATCAACTTCTGTCACCTTAGTGATACATTTTGGGATAGTACCTAAAGTTTAAAGCAGAAATTGGGGCACTTTTGAAATTTTCATTTTTGACCAAAATCGACAGGTCCGGGGCTTAGGGAATTTCTCATATGCCACAAAACGGTTGAAGCTCCTGTTCAAAAATGATGCTCCATAATCAACTTCTGTCACCTTAGTGATACATTTTGGGATAGTACCTAAAGTTTAAAGCAGAAATTGGGGCACTTTTGAAATTTTCATTTTTGACCAAAATCGACAGGTCCGGGGCTTAGGGAATTTCTCATATGCCACAAAACAGTTGAAGCTCCTGTTCAAAATTTATGCTCCGAAATCAACTTCTGTCACCTTAGTGATACATTTTGGGATATTACCTAAAGTTTAAAGCAGAAATTGGGGCACTTTTGAAATTTTAATTTTAGACCAAAATCAACAGGTCTGGGGCTTAGGGAATTTCTCATATGCCACAAAACGGTTGAAGCTACTGTTCAAAAATTATGCTCCGAAATCAACTTCTGTCACCTTAGTGATACATTTTGGGATAGTACCTAAAGTTTAAAGCAGAAATTGGGGCACTTTTGAAATTTTCATTTTTGACCAAAATCGACAGGTCCGGGGCTTAGGGAATTTCTCATATGCCACAAAACGGTTGAAGCTCCTGTTCAAAAATGATGCTCCATAATCAACTTCTGTCACCTTAGTGATACATTTTGGGATAGTACCTAAAGTTTAAAGCAGAAATTGGGGCACTTTTGAAATTTTCATTTTTGACCAAAATCGACAGGTCCGGGGCTTAGGGAATTTACCATATGCCACAAAACAGTTGAAGCTACTGTTCAAAAATTATGCTCTGAAATCAACTTCTGTCACCTTAGTGATACATTTTGGGATAGTACCTAAACTTTAAAGCAGAAATTGGGGCACTTTTGAAATTTTCATTTTTGACCAAAATTGACAGGTCCGGGGCTTAGGGAATTTCTCATATGCCACAAAACGGTTGAAGCTCCTGTTGAAAAATGATGCTCCATAATCAACTTCTGTCAACTTAGTGATACATTTTGGGATAGTACCTAAACTTTAAAGCAGAAATTGGGGCACTTTTGAAATTTTCATTTTTGACCAAAATCGACAGGTCCGGGGCTTAGGGAATTTCTCATATGCCACAAAACAGTTGAAGCTCCTGTTCAAAAATTATGCTCCGAAATCAACTTCTGTCACCTTAGTGATACATTTTGGGATAGTACCTAAACTTTAAAGCAGAAATTGAGGCACTTTTGAAATTTTCATTTTTGACCAAAATCGACAGGTCCGGGGCTTAGGGAATTTCTCATATGCCACAAAACAGTTGAAGCTCCTGTTCAAAAATTATGCTCCATAATCAACTTCTGTCACCTTAGTGATACATTTTGGGATAGTACCTAAACTTTAAAGCAGAAATTGGGGCACTTTTGAAATTTTCATTTTTGACCAAAATCGACAGGTCCGGGGCTTAGGGAATTTCTCATATGCCACAAAACGGTTGAAGCTACTGTTCAAAAATTATGCTCTGAAATCAACTTCTGTCACCTTAGTGATACATTTTGGGATAGTACCTAAACTTTAAAGCAGAAATTGGGGCACTTTTGAAATGTTCATTTTTGACCAAAATCGACAGGTCCGGGGCTTAGGGAATTCATCATATCCCACAAAACAGTTGAAGCTACTGTTCAAAAATTATGCTCTGAAATCAACTTCTGTCACCTTAGTGATACATTTTGGGATAGTACCTAAAGTTTAAAGCAGAAATTGGGACACTTTTGAAATTTTCATTTTTGACCAAAATCGACAGGTCCGGGGCTTAGGGAATTTCTCATATGCCACAAAACGGTTGAAGCTCCTGTTCAAAAATGATGCTCCATAATCAACTTCTGTCACCTTAGTGATACATTTTGGGATAGTACCTAAAGTTTAAAGCAGAAATTGGGGCACTTTTGAAATTTTCATTTTTGACCAAAATCGACAGGTCCGGGGGTTAGGGAATTTATCATATCCCACAAAACAGTTTAAGCTACTGTTCAAAAATTATGCTCCATAATCAACTTCTGTCACCTTAGTGATACATTTTGGGATAGTACCTAAAGTTTAAAGCAGAAATTGGGGCACTTTTGAAATTTTCATTTTTGACCAAAATCGACAGGTCCGGGGCTTAGGGAATTTACCATATGCCACAAAACAGTTGAAGCTACTGTTCAAAAATTATGCTCTGAAATCAACTTCTGTCACCTTAGTGATACATTTTGGGATAGTACCTAAAGTTTAAATCAGAAATTGGGGCACTTTTGAAATTTTAATTTTTCACCAAAATCGACAGGTCCGGGGCTTAGGGAATTTCTCATATGCCACAAAACGGTTGAAGCTCCTGTTCAAAAATGATGCTCCATAATCAACTTCTGTCACCTTAGTGATACATTTTGGGATAGTACCTAAAGTTTAAAGCAGAAATTGGGGCACTTTTGAAATTTTCATTTTTGACCAAAATCGACAGGTCCGGGGCTTAGGGAATTTCTCATATGCCACAAAACGGTTGAAGCTCCTGTTCAAAAATGATGCTCCATAATCAACTTCTGTCACCTTAGTGATACATTTTGGGATAGTACCTAAAGTTTAAAGCAGAAATTGGGGCACTTTTGAAATTTTCATTTTTGACCAAAATCGACAGGTCCGGGGCTTAGGTAATTTACCATATGCCACAAAACAGTTGAAGCTACTGTTCAAAAATTATGCTCTGAAATCAACTTCTGTCACCTTAGTGATACATTTTGGGAAAGTACCTAAACTTTAAAGCAGAAATTGGGGCACTTTTGAAATTTTCATTTTTGACCAAAATCGACAGGTCCGGGGCTTAGGGAATTTCTCATATGCCACAAAACGGTTGAAGCTCCTGTTCAAAAATTATGCTCCATAATCAACTTCTGTCACCTTAGTGATACATTTTGGGATAGTACCTAAAGTTTAAAGCAGAAATTGGGGCACTTTTGAAATTTTCATTTTTGACCAAAATCGACAGGTCCGGGGCTTAGGGAATTTACCATATGCCACAAAACAGTTGAAGCTACTGTTCAAAAATGATGCTCTGAAATCAACTTCTGTCACCTTAGTGATACATTTTGGGATAGTACCTAAACTTTAAAGCAGAAATTGGGGCACTTTTGAAATTTTCATTTTTGACCAAAATCGACAGGTCCGGGGCTTAGGGAATTTCTCATATGCCACAAAACAGTTGAAGCTCCTGTTCAAAAATTATGCTCCATAATCAACTTCTGTCACCTTAGTGATACATTTTGGGATAGTACCTAAACTTTAAAGCAGAAATTGGGGCACTTTTGAAATTTTCATTTTTGACCAAAATCGACAGGTCCGGGGCTTAGGGAATTTCTCATATGCCACAAAACGGTTGAAGCTACTGTTCAAAAATTATGCTCTGAAATCAACTTCTGTTACCTTAGTGATACATTTTGGGATAGTACCTAAAGTTTAAAGCAGAAATTGGGGCACTTTTGAAATTTTCATTTTTGACCAAAATCGACAGGTCCGGGGCTTAGGGAATTTCTCATATGCCACAAAACGGTTGAAGCTCCTGTTCAAAAATTATGCTCCATAATCAACTTCTGTCACCTTAGTGATACATTTTGGGATAGTACCTAAAGTTTAAAGCAGAAATTGGGGCACTTTTGAAATTTTCATTTTTGACAAAAATCGACAGGTCCGGGGGTTAGGGAATTTATCATATGCCACAAAACAGTTGAAGCTACTGTTCAAAAATTATGCTCTGAAATCAACTTCTGTCACCTTAGTGATACATTTTGGGATAGTACCTAACATTTAAAGCAGAAATTGGGGCACTTTTGAAATTTTCATTTTTGACCAAAATCGACAGGTCCGGGGCTTAGGGAATTTCTCATATGCCACAAAACGGTTGAAGCTCCTGTTCAAAAATTATGCTCCATAATCAACTTCTGTCACCTTAGTGATATATTTTGGGATAGTACCTAAAGTTTAAAGCAGAAATTGGGGCACTTTTGAAATTTTCATTTTTGACCAAAATCGACAGGTCCGGGGCTTAGGGAATTTACCATATGCCACAAAACAGTTGAAGCTACTGTTCAAAAATTATGCTCTGAAATCAACTTCTGTCACCTTAGTGATACATTTTGGGATAGTACCTAAAGTTTAAATCAGAAATTGGGGCACTTTTGAAATTTTCATTTTTCACCAAAATCGACAGGTCCGGGGCTTAGGGAATTTCTCATATGCCACAAAACGGTTAAAGCTACTGTTCAAAAATTATGCTCTGAAATCAACTTCTGTCACCTTAGTGATACATTTTGGGATAGTACCTAAAGTTTAAAGCAGAAATTGGGGCACTTTTGAAATTTTCATTTTTGACCAAAATCGACAGGTCCGGGGCTTAGGGAATTTCTCATATGCCACAAAACGGTTGAAGCTCCTGTTCAAAAATGATGCTCCATAATCAACTTCTGTCACCTTAGTGATACATTTTGGGATAGTACCTAAAGTTTAAAGCAGAAATTGGGGCACTTTTGAAATTTTCATTTTTGACCAAAATCGACAGGTCCGGGGCTTAGGGAATTTCTCATATGCCACAAAACGGTTGAAGCTCCTGTTCAAAAATGATGCTCCATAATCAACTTCTGTCACCTTAGTGATACATTTTGGGATAGTACCTAAAGTTTAAAGCAGAAATTGGGGCACTTTTGAAATTTTCATTTTTGACCAAAATCGACAGGTCCGGGGCTTAGGTAATTTACCATATGCCACAAAACAGTTGAAGCTACTGTTCAAAAATTATGCTCTGAAATCAACTTCTGTCACCTTAGTGATACATTTTGGGAAAGTACCTAAACTTTAAAGCAGAAATTGGGGCACTTTTGAAATTTTCATTTTTGACCAAAATCGACAGGTCCGGGGCTTAGGGAATTTCTCATATGCCACAAAACGGTTGAAGCTCCTGTTCAAAAATTATGCTCCATAATCAACTTCTGTCACCTTAGTGATACATTTTGGGATAGTACCTAAAGTTTAAAGCAGAAATTGGGGCACTTTTGAAATTTTCATTTTTGACCAAAATCGACAGGTCCGGGGCTTAGGGAATTTACCATATGCCACAAAACAGTTGAAGCTACTGTTCAAAAATTATGCTCTGAAATCAACTTCTGTCACCTTAGTGATACATTTTGGGATAGTACCTAAACTTTAAAGCAGAAATTGGGGCACTTTTGAAATTTTCATTTTTGACCAAAATCGACAGGTCCGGGGCTTAGGGAATTTCTCATATGCCACAAAACAGTTGAAGCTCCTGTTCAAAAATTATGCTCCGAAATCAACTTCTGTCACCTTAGTGATACATTTTGGGATAGTACCTAAACTTTAAAGCAGAAATTGGGGCACTTTTGAAATTTTCATTTTTGACCAAAATCGACAGGTCCGGGGCTTAGGGAATTTCTCATATGCCACAAAACAGTTGAAGCTCCTGTTCAAAAATTATGCTCCATAATCAACTTCTGTCACCTTAGTGATACATTTTGGGATAGTACCTAAACTTTAAAGCAGAAATTGGGGCACTTTTGAAATTTTCATTTTTGACCAAAATCGACAGGTCCGGGGCTTAGGGAATTTCTCATATGCCACAAAACGGTTGAAGCTACTGTTCAAAAATTATGCTCTGAAATCAACTTCTGTTACCTTAGTGATACATTTTGGGATAGTACCTAAAGTTTAAAGCAGAAATTGGGGCACTTTTGAAATTTTCATTTTTGACCAAAATCGACAGGTCCGGGGCTTAGGGAATTTCTCATATGCACAAAACGGTTGAAGCTCCTGTTCAAAAATTATGCTCCATAATCAACTTCTGTCACCTTAGTGATACATTTTGGGATAGTACCTAAAGTTTAAAGCAGAAATTGGGGCACTTTTGAAATTTTCATTTTTGACAAAAATCGACAGGTCCGGGGGTTAGGGAATTTATCATATGCCACAAAACAGTTGAAGCTACTGTTCAAAAATTATGCTCTGAAATCAACTTCTGTCACCTTAGTGATACATTTTGGGATAGTACCTAACATTTAAAGCAGAAATTGGGGCACTTTTGAAATTTTCATTTTTGACCAAAATCGACAGGTCCGGGGCTTAGGGAATTTCTCATATGCCACAAAACGGTTGAAGCTCCTGTTCAAAAATTATGCTCCATAATCAACTTCTGTCACCTTAGTGATATATTTTGGGATAGTACCTAAAGTTTAAAGCAGAAATTGGGGCACTTTTGAAATTTTCATTTTTGACCAAAATCGACAGGTCCGGGGCTTAGGGAATTTACCATATGCCACAAAACAGTTGAAGCTACTGTTCAAAAATTATGCTCTGAAATCAACTTCTGTCACCTTAGTGATACATTTTGGGATAGTACCTAAAGTTTAAAGCAGAAATTGGGGCACTTTTGAAATTTTCATTTTTGACCAAAATCGACAGGTCCGGGGCTTAGGGAATTTCTCATATGCCACAAAACGGTTGAAGCTCCTGTTAAAAAATTATGCTCCATAATCAACTTCTGTCACCTTAGTGATACATTTTGGGATAGTACCTAAAGTTTAAAGCAGAAATTGGGGCACTTTTGAAATTTTCATTTTTGACCAAAATCGACAGGTCCGGGGGTTAGGGAATTTATCATATGCCACAAAACAGTTGAAGCTACTGTTCAAAAATTATGCTCTGAAATCAACTTCTGTCACCTTAGTGATACATTTTGGGATAGTACCTAAAGTTTAAAGCAGAAATTGGGGCACTTTTGAAATTTTCATTTTTGACCAAAATCGACAGGTCCGGGGCTTAGGGAATTTCTCATATGCCACAAAACAGTTGAAGCTCCTGTTCAAAATTTATGCTCCGAAATCAACTTCTGTCACCTTAGTGATACATTTTGGGATATTACCTAAAGTTTAAAGCAGAAATTGGGGCACTTTTGAAATTTTCATTTTAGACCAAAATCAACAGGTCTGGGGCTTAGGGAATTTCTCATATGCCACAAAACGGTTGAAGCTACTGTTCAAAAATTATGCTCCGAAATCAACTTCTGTCACCTTAGTGATACATTTTGGGATAGTACCTAAAGTTTAAAGCAGAAATTGGGGCACTTTTGAAATTTTCAATTTTGACCAAAATTGACAGGTCCGGGGCTTAGGGAATTTCTCATATGCCACAAAACGGTTGAAGCTCCTGTTCAAAAATGATGCTCCATAATCAACTTCTGTCACCTTAGTGATACATTTTGGGATAGTACCTAAAGTTTAAAGCAGAAATTGGGGCACTTTTGAAATTTTCATTTTTGACCAAAATCGACAGGTCCGGGGCTTAGGGAATTTCTCATATGCCACAAAACGGTTGAAGCTCCTGTTCAAAAATGATGCTCCATAATCAACTTCTGTCACCTTAGTGATACATTTTGGGATAGTACCTAAAGTTTAAAGCAGAAATTGGGGCACTTTTGAAATTTTCATTTTTGACCAAAATCGACAGGTCCGGGGCTTAGGGAATTTACCATATGCCACAAAACAGTTGAAGCTACTGTTCAAAAATTATGCTCTGAAATCAACTTCTGTCACCTTAGTGATACATTTTGGGATAGTACCTAAACTTTAAAGCAGAAATTGGGGCACTTTTGAAATTTTCATTTTTGACCAAAATTGACAGGTCCGGGGCTTAGGGAATTTCTCATATGCCACAAAACGGTTGAAGCTACTGTTCAAAAATTATGCTCCGAAATCAACTTCTGTCACCTTAGTGATACATTTTGGGAAAGTACCTAAACTTTAAAGCAGAAATTGGGGCACTTTTGAAATTTTCATTTTTGACAAAAATCGACAGGTCCGGGGCTTAGGGAATTTATCATATGCCACAAAACAGTTGAAGCTACTGTTCAAAAATTATGCTCCATAATCAACTTCTGTCACCTTAGTGATATATTTTGGGATAGTACCTAAAGTTTAAAGCAGAAATTGGGGCACTTTTGAAATTTTCATTTTTGACCAAAATCGACAGGTCCGGGGCTTAGGGAATTTACCATATGCCACAAAACAGTTGAAGCTACTGTTCAAAAATTATGCTCTGAAATCAACTTCTGTCACCTTAGTGATACATTTTGGGATAGTACCTAAAGTTTAAAGCAGAAATTGGGGCACTTTTGAAATTTTCATTTTTGACCAAAATCGACAGGTCCGGGGCTTAGGGAATTTCTCATATGCCACAAAACGGTTGAAGCTCCTGTTAAAAAATTATGCTCCATAATCAACTTCTGTCACCTTAGTGATACATTTTGGGATAGTACCTAAAGTTTAAAGCAGAAATTGGGGCACTTTTGAAATTTTCATTTTTGACCAAAATCGACAGGTCCGGGGGTTAGGGAATTTATCATATGCCACAAAACAGTTGAAGCTACTGTTCAAAAATTATGCTCTGAAATCAACTTCTGTCACCTTAGTGATACATTTTGGGATAGTACCTAAAGTTTAAAGCAGAAATTGGGGCACTTTTGAAATTTTCATTTTTGACCAAAATCGACAGGTCCGGGGCTTAGGGAATTTCTCATATGCCACAAAACAGTTGAAGCTCCTGTTCAAAATTTATGCTCCGAAATCAACTTCTGTCACCTTAGTGATACATTTTGGGATATTACCTAAAGTTTAAAGCAGAAATTGGGGCACTTTTGAAATTTTCATTTTAGACCAAAATCAACAGGTCTGGGGCTTAGGGAATTTCTCATATGCCACAAAACGGTTGAAGCTACTGTTCAAAAATTATGCTCCGAAATCAACTTCTGTCACCTTAGTGATACATTTTGGGATAGTACCTAAAGTTTAAAGCAGAAATTGGGGCACTTTTGAAATTTTCAATTTTGACCAAAATTGACAGGTCCGGGGCTTAGGGAATTTCTCATATGCCACAAAACGGTTGAAGCTCCTGTTCAAAAATGATGCTCCATAATCAACTTCTGTCACCTTAGTGATACATTTTGGGATAGTACCTAAAGTTTAAAGCAGAAATTGGGGCACTTTTGAAATTTTCATTTTTGACCAAAATCGACAGGTCCGGGGCTTAGGGAATTTCTCATATGCCACAAAACGGTTGAAGCTCCTGTTCAAAAATGATGCTCCATAATCAACTTCTGTCACCTTAGTGATACATTTTGGGATAGTACCTAAAGTTTAAAGCAGAAATTGGGGCACTTTTGAAATTTTCATTTTTGACCAAAATCGACAGGTCCGGGGCTTAGGGAATTTACCATATGCCACAAAACAGTTGAAGCTACTGTTCAAAAATTATGCTCTGAAATCAACTTCTGTCACCTTAGTGATACATTTTGGGATAGTACCTAAACTTTAAAGCAGAAATTGGGGCACTTTTGAAATTTTCATTTTTGACCAAAATTGACAGGTCCGGGGCTTAGGGAATTTCTCATATGCCACAAAACGGTTGAAGCTACTGTTCAAAAATTATGCTCCGAAATCAACTTCTGTCACCTTAGTGATACATTTTGGGAAAGTACCTAAACTTTAAAGCAGAAATTGGGGCACTTTTGAAATTTTCATTTTTGACCAAAATTGACAGGTCCGGGGCTTAGGGAATTTCTCATATGCCACAAAACGGTTGAAGCTCCTGTTGAAAAATGATGCTCCATAATCAACTTCTGTCAACTTAGTGATACATTTTGGGATAGTACCTAAACTTTAAAGCAGAAATTGGGGCACTTTTGAAATTTTCATTTTTGACCAAAATCGACAGGTCCGGGGCTTAGGGAATTTCTCATATGCCACAAAACAGTTGAAGCTCCTGTTCAAAAATTATGCTCCGAAATCAACTTCTGTCACCTTAGTGATACATTTTGGGATAGTACCTAAACTTTAAAGCAGAAATTGAGGCACTTTTGAAATTTTCATTTTTGACCAAAATCGACAGGTCCGGGGCTTAGGGAATTTCTCATATGCCACAAAACAGTTGAAGCTCCTGTTCAAAAATTATGCTCCATAATCAACTTCTGTCACCTTAGTGATACATTTTGGGATAGTACCTAAACTTTAAAGCAGAAATTGGGGCACTTTTGAAATTTTCATTTTTGACCAAAATCGACAGGTCCGGGGCTTAGGGAATTTCTCATATGCCACAAAACGGTTGAAGCTACTGTTCAAAAATTATGCTCTGAAATCAACTTCTGTCACCTTAGTGATACATTTTGGGATAGTACCTAAACTTTAAAGCAGAAATTGGGGCACTTTTGAAATGTTCATTTTTGACCAAAATCGACAGGTCCGGGGCTTAGGGAATTCATCATATCCCACAAAACAGTTGAAGCTACTGTTCAAAAATTATGCTCTGAAATCAACTTCTGTCACCTTAGTGATACATTTTGGGATAGTACCTAAAGTTTAAATCAGAAATTGGGGCACTTTTGAAATTTTCATTTTTCACCAAAATCGACAGGTCCGGGGCTTAGGGAATTTCTCATATGCCACAAAACAGTTGAAGCTACTGTTCAAAAATTATGCTCCATAATCAACTTCTGTCACCTTAGTGATACATTTTGGGATAGTACCTAAAGTTTAAAGCAGAAATTGGGGCACTTTTGAAATTTTCATTTTTGACCAAAATCGACAGGTCCGGGGCTTAGGGAATTTACCATATGCCACAAAACAGTTGAAGCTACTGTTCAAAAATTATGCTCTGAAATCAACTTCTGTCACCTTAGTGATACATTTTGGGATAGTACCTAAAGTTTAAATCAGAAATTGGGGCACTTTTGAAATTTTCATTTTTCACCAAAATCGACAGGTCCGGGGCTTAGGGAATTTCTCATATGCCACAAAACGGTTAAAGCTACTGTTCAAAAATTATGCTCTGAAATCAACTTCTGTCACCTTAGTGATACATTTTGGGATAGTACCTAAAGTTTAAAGCAGAAATTGGGGCACTTTTGAAATTTTCATTTTTGACCAAAATCGACAGGTCCGGGGCTTAGGGAATTTCTCATATGCCACAAAACGGTTGAAGCTCCTGTTCAAAAATGATGCTCCATAATCAACTTCTGTCACCTTAGTGATACATTTTGGGATAGTACCTAAAGTTTAAAGCAGAAATTGGGGCACTTTTGAAATTTTCATTTTTGACCAAAATCGACAGGTCCGGGGCTTAGGTAATTTACCATATGCCACAAAACAGTTGAAGCTACTGTTCAAAAATTATGCTCTGAAATCAACTTCTGTCACCTTAGTGATACATTTTGGGAAAGTACCTAAACTTTAAAGCAGAAATTGGGGCACTTTTGAAATTTTCATTTTTGACCAAAATCGACAGGTCCGGGGCTTAGGGAATTTCTCATATGCCACAAAACGGTTGAAGCTCCTGTTCAAAAATGATGCTCCATAATCAACTTCTGTCAACTTAGTGATACATTTTGGGATAGTACCTAAACTTTAAAGCAGAAATTGGGGCACTTTTGAAATTTTCTTTTTTGACCAAAATTGACAGGTCCGGGGCTTAGGGAATTTCTCATATGCCACAAAACGGTTGAAGCTCCTGTTCAAAAATTATGCTCCGAAATCAACTTCTGTCACCTTAGTGATACATTTTGGGATAGTACCTAAACTTTAAAGCAGAAATTGGGGCACTTTTGAAATTTTCATTTTTGACCAAAATCGACAGGTCCGGGGCTTAGGGAATTTCTCATATGCCACAAAACAGTTGAAGCTCCTGTTCAAAAATTATGCTCCATAATCAACTTCTGTCACCTTAGTGATACATTTTGGGATAGTACCTAAACTTTAAAGCAGAAATTGGGGCACTTTTGAAATTTTCATTTCTGACCAAAATCGACAGGTCCGGGGCTTAGGGAATTTCTCATATGCCACAAAACGGTTGAAGCTACTGTTCAAAAATTATGCTCTGAAATCAACTTCTGTCACCTTAGTGATACATTTTGGGATAGTACCTAAACTTTAAAGCAGAAATTGGGGCACTTTTGAAATTTTCATTTTTGACAAAAATCGACAGGTCCGGGGCTTAGGGAATTTCTCATATGCCACAAAACGGTTGAAGCTCCTGTTCAAAAATTATGCTCCGAAATCAACTTCTGTCACCTTAGTGATACATTTTGGGATAGTACCTAAACTTTAAAGCAGAAATTGGGGCACTTTTGAAATTTTCATTTTTGACCAAAATCGACAGGTCCGGGGCTTAGGGAATTTCTCATATGCCACAAAACAGTTGAAGCTCCTGTTCAAAAATTATGCTCCAAAATCAATTTCTGTCACCTTAGTGATACATTTTGGGATAGTACCTAAAGTTTAAAGCAGAAATTGGGGCACTTTTGAAATTTTCATTTTTGACCAAAATCGACAGGTCCGGGGCTTAGGGAATTTCTCATATGCCACAAAACAGTTGAAGCTCCTGTTCAAAAATTATGCTCCATAATCAACTTCTGTCACCTTAGTGATACATTTTGGGATAGTACCTAAACTTTAAAGCAGAAATTGGGGCACTTTTGAAATTTTCATTTTTGACCAAAATCGACAGGTCCGGGGCTTAGGGAATTCATCATATCCCACAAAACAGTTGAAGCTACTGTTCAAAAATTATGCTCTGAAATCAACTTCTGTCACCTTAGTGATACATTTTGGGATAGTACCTAAAGTTTAAAGCAGAAATTGGGGCACTTTTGAAATTTTCATTTTTGACCAAAATCGACAGGTCCGGGGCTTAGGGAATTTCTCATATGCCACAAAACGGTTGAAGCTCCTGTTCAAAAATTATGCTCCATAATCAACTTCTGTCACCTTAGTGATACATTTTGGGATAGTACCTAAAGTTTAAAGCAGAAATTGGGGCACTTTAGAAATTTTCATTTTTGACCAAAATCGACAGGTCTGGGGGTTAGGGAATTTATCATATGCCACAAAACAGTTGAAGCTACTGTTCAAAAATTATGCTCTGAAATCAACTTCTGTCACCTTAGTGATACATTTTGGGATAGTACCTAAAGTTTAAAGCAGAAATTGGGGCACTTTTGAAATTTTCATTTTTGACCAAAATCAACAGGTCCGGGGCTAAGGGAATTTCTCATATGCCACAAAACGGTTGAAGCTACTGTTCAAAAATTATGCTCCGAAATCAACTTCTGTCACCTTAGTGATACATTTTGGGATAGTACCTAAAGTTTAAAGCAGAAATTGGGGCACTTTTGAAATTTTCATTTTTGACCAAAATTGACAGGTCCGGGGCTTAGGGAATTTCTCATATGCCACAAAACGGTTGAAGCTCCTGTTCAAAAATGATGCTCCATAATCAACTTCTGTCACCTTAGTGATACATTTTGGGATAGTACCTAAAGTTTAAAGCAGAAATTGGGGCACTTTTGAAATTTTCATTTTTGACCAAAATCGACAGGTCCGGGGGTTAGGGAATTTATCATATGCCACAAAACAGTTGAAGCTACTGTTCAAAAATTATGCTCTGAAATCAACTTCTGTCACCTTAGTGATACATTTTGGGATATTACCTAAAGTTTAAAGCAGAAATTGGGGCACTTTTGAAATTTTCATTTTAGACCAAAATCAACAGGTCCGGGGCTTAGGGAATTTCTCATATGCCACAAAACGGTTGAAGCTACTGTTCAAAAATTATGCTCCGAAATCAACTTCTGTCACCTTAGTGATACATTTTGGGATAGTACCTAAAGTTTAAAGCAGAAATTGTGGCACTTTTGAAATTTTCATTTTTGACCAAAATCGACAGGTCCGGGGCTTAGGGAATTTCTCATATGCCACAAAACGGTTGACGCTCCTGTTCAAAAATGATGCTCCATAATCAACTTCTGTCACCTTAGTGATACATTTTGGGATAGTACCTAAAGTTTAAAGCAGAAATTGGGGCACTTTTGAAATTTTCATTTTTGACCAAAATCGACAGGTCCGGGGCTTAGGGAATTTACCATATGCCACAAAACAGTTGAAGCTACTGTTCAAAAATTATGCTCTGAAATCAACTTCTGTCACCTTAGTGATACATTTTGGGATAGTACCTAAACTTTAAAGCAGAAATTGGGGCACTTTTGAAATTTTCATTTTTGACCAAAATTGACAGGTCCGGGGCTTAGGGAATTTCTCATATGCCACAAAACGGTTGAAGCTACTGTTCAAAAATTATGCTCCGAAATCAACTTCTGTCACCTTAGTGATACATTTTGGGAAAGTACCTAAACTTTAAAGCAGAAATTGGGGCACTTTTGAAATTTTCATTTTTGACCAAAATCGACAGGTCCGGGGCTTAGGGAATTTCTCATATGCCACAAAACGGTTGAAGCTCCTGTTGAAAAATGATGCTCCATAATCAACTTCTGTCAACTTAGTGATACATTTTGGGATAGTACCTAAACTTTAAAGCAGAAATTGGGGCACTTTTGAAATTTTCATTTTTGACCAAAATCGACAGGTCCGGGGCTTAGGGAATTTCTCATATGCCACAAAACAGTTTAAGCTCCTGTTCAAAAATTATGCTCCGAAATCAACTTCTGTCACCTTAGTGATATATTTTGGGATAGTACCTAAACTTTAAAGCAGAAATTGGGGCACTTTTGAAATTTTCATTTTTGACCAAAATCGACAGGTCCGGGGCTTAGGGAATTTCTCATATGCCACAAAACAGTTGAAGCTCCTGTTCAAAAATTATGCTCCATAATCAACTTCTGTCACCTTAGTGATACATTTTGGGATAGTACCTAAACTTTAAAGCAGAAATTGGGGCACTTTTGAAATTTTCATTTTTGACCAAAATCGACAGGTCCGGGGCTTAGGGAATTTCTCATATGCCACAAAACGGTTGAAGCTACTGTTCAAAAATTATGCTCTGAAATCAACTTCTGTCATTTTAGTGATACATTTTGGGATAGTACCTAAAGTTTAAAGCAGAAATTGGGGCACTTTTGAAATTTTCATTTTTGACCAAAATCGACAGGTCCGGGGTTTAGGGAATTTCTCATATGCCACAAAACAGTTGAAGCTCCTGTTCAAAATTTATGCTCCGAAATCAACTTCTGTCACCTTAGTGATACATTTTGGGATATTACCTAAAGTTTAAAGCAGAAATTGGGGCACTTTTGAAATTTTCATTTTAGACCAAAATCAACAGGTCTGGGGCTTAGGGAATTTCTCATATGCCACAAAACGGTTGAAGCTACTGTTCAAAAATTATGCTCCGAAATCAACTTCTGTCACCTTAGTGATACATTTTGGGATAGTACCTAAAGTTTAAAGCAGAAATTGGGGCACTTTTGAAATTTTCATTTTTGACCAAAATTGACAGGTCCGGGGCTTAGGGAATTTCTCTTATGCCACAAAACGGTTGAAGCTCCTGTTCAAAAATGATGCTCCATAATCAACTTCTGTCACCTTAGTGATACATTTTGGGATAGTACCTAAAGTTTAAAGCAGAAATTGGGGCACTTTTGAAATTTTCATTTTTGACCAAAATCGACAGGTCCGGGGCTTAGGGAATTTCTCATATGCCACAAAACGGTTGAAGCTCCTGTTCAAAAATGATGCTCCATAATCAACTTCTGTCACCTTAGTGATACATTTTGGGATAGTACCTAAAGTTTAAAGCAGAAATTGGGGCACTTTTAAAATTTTCATTTTTGACCAAAATCGACAGGTCCGGGGCTTAGGGAATTTACCATATGCCACAAAACGGTTGAAGCTACTGTTCAAAAATTATGCTCCGAAATCAACTTCTGTCACCTTAGTGATACATTTTGGGAAAGTACCTAAACTTTAAAGCAGAAATTGGGGCACTTTTGAAATTTTCATTTTTGACCAAAATTGACAGGTCCGGGGCTTAGGGAATTTCTCATATGCCACAAAACGGTTGAAGCTACTGTTCAAAAATTATGCTCCGAAATCAACTTCTGTCACCTTAGTGATACATTTTGGGAAAGTACCTAAACTTTAAAGCAGAAATTGGGGCACTTTTGAAATTTTCATTTTTGACCAAAATTGACAGGTCCGGGGCTTAGGGAATTTCTCATATGCCACAAAACGGTTGAAGCTACTGTTCAAAAATTATGCTCTGAAATCAACTTCTGTCACCTTAGTGATACATTTTGGGATAGTACCTAAACTTTAAAGCAGAAATTGGGGCACTTTTGAAATGTTCATTTTTGACCAAAATCGACAGGTCCGGGGCCTAGGGAATTCATCATATCCCACAAAACAGTTGAAGCTACTGTTCAAAAATTATGCTCTGAAATCAACTTCTGTCACCTTAGTGATACATTTTCGGATAGTACCTAAAGTTTAAAGCAGAAATTGGGGCACTTTTGAAATTTTCATTTTTGACCAAAATCGACAGGTCCGGGGCTTAGGGAATTTCTCATATGCCACAAAACGGTTGAAGCTCCTGTTCAAAAATTATGCTCCATAATCAACTTCTGTCACCTTAGTGATACATTTTGGGATAGTACCTAAAGTTTAAAGCAGAAATTGGGGCACTTTTGAAATTTTCATTTTTGACCAAAATCGACAGGTCCGGGGGTTAGGGAATTTATCATATGCCACAAAACAGTTGAAGCTACTGTTCAAAAATTATGCTCCATAATCAACTTCTGTCACCTTAGTGATACATTTTGGGATAGTACCTAAAGTTTAAAGCAGAAATTGGGGCACTTTTGAAATTTTCATTTTTGACCAAAATCGACAGGTCCGGGGCTTAGGGAATTTACCATATGCCACAAAACAGTTGAAGCTACTGTTCAAAAATTATGCTCTGAAATCAACTTCTGTCACCTTAGTGATACATTTTGGGATAGTACCTAAAGTTTAAAGCAGAAATTGGGGCACTTTTGAAATTTTCATTTTTGACCAAAATCGACAGGTCCGGGGCTTAGGGAATTTACCATATGCCACAAAACAGTTGAAGCTACTGTTCAAAAATTATGCTCTGAAATCAACTTCTGTCAGCTTAGTGATACATTTTGTGATATTACCTAAAGTTTAAAGCAGAAATTGGGGCACTTTTGAAATTTTCATTTTAGACCAAAATCAACAGGTCCGGGGCTTAGGGAATTTCTCATATGCCACAACACAGTTGAAGCTACTGTTCAAAAATTATGCTCCGAAATCAACTTCTGTCACCTTAGTGATACATTTTGGGATAGTACCTAAAGTTTAAAGCAGAAATTGGGGCACTTTTGAAATTTTCATTTTTGACCAAAATTGACAGGTCCGGGGCTTAGGGAATTTCTCATATGCCACAAAACGGTTGAAGCTCCTGTTCAAAAATGATGCTCCATAATCAACTTCTGTCACCTTAGTGATACATTTTGGGATAGTACCTAAAGTTTAAAGCAGAAATTGGGGCACTTTTGAAATTTTCATTTTTGACCAAAATCGACAGGTCCGGGGCTTAGGGAATTTACCATATGCCACAAAACAGTTGAAGCTACTGTTCAAAAATTATGCTCTGAAATCAACTTCTGTCACCTTAGTGATACATTTTGGGATAGTACCTAAACTTTAAAGCAGAAATTGGGGCACTTTTGAAATTTTCATTTTTGACCAAAATCGACAGGTCCGGGGGTTAGGGAATTTATCATATGCCACAACACAGTTGAAGCTACTGTTCAAAAATTATGCTCTGAAATCAACTTCTGTCAGCTTAGTGATACATTTTGGGATATTACCTAAAGTTTAAAGCAGAAATTGGGGCACTTTTGAAATTTTCATTTTAGACCAAAATCAACAGGTCCGGGGCTTAGGGAATTTCTCATATGCCACAACACAGTTGAAGCTACTGTTCAAAAATTATGCTCCGAAATCAACTTCTGTCACCTTAGTGATACATTTTGGGATAGTACCTAAAGTTTAAAGCAGAAATTGGGGCACTTTTGAAATTTTCATTTTTGACCAAAATCGACAGGTCCGGGGCTTAGGGAATTTACCATATGCCACAAAACAGTTGAAGCTACTGTTCAAAAATTATGCTCTGAAATCAACTTCTGTCACCTTAGTGATACATTTTGGGATAGTACCTAAACTTTAAAGCAGAAATTGGGGCACTTTTGAAATTTTCATTTTTGACCAAAATCGACAGGTCCGGGGCTTAGGGAATTTCTCATATGCCACAAAACAGTTGAAGCTCCTGTTCAAAAATTATGCTCCATAATCAACTTCTGTCACCTTAGTGATACATTTTGGGATAGTACCTAAAGTTTAAAGCAGAAATTGGGGCACTTTTGAAATTTTCATTTTTGACCAAAATTGACAGGTCCGGGGGTTAGGGAATTTATCATATGCCACAAAACAGTTGAAGCTACTGTTCAAAAATTATGCTCTGAAATCAACTTCTGTCACCTTAGTGATACATTTTGGGATATTACCTAAAGTTTAAAGCAGAAATTGGGGCACTTTTGAAATTTTCATTTTAGACCAAAATCGACAGGTCCGGGGCTTAGGGAATTTCTCATATGCCACAAAACAGTTGAAGCTCCTGTTCAAAAATTATGCTCCGAAATCAACTTCTGTCACCTTAGTGATACATTTTGGGATAGTACCTAAACTTTAAAGCAGAAATTGAGGCACTTTTGAAATTTTCATTTTTGACCAAAATCGACAGGTCCGGGGCTTAGGGAATTTCTCATATGCCACAAAACAGTTGAAGCTCCTGTTCAAAAATTATGCTCCATAATCAACTTCTGTCACCTTAGTGATACATTTTGGGATAGTACCTAAACTTTAAAGCAGAAATTGGGGCTCTTTTGAAATGTTCATTTTTGACCAAAATCGACAGGTCCGGGGCTTAGGGAATTCATCATATCCCACAAAACAGTTGAAGCTACTGTTCAAAAATTATGCTCTGAAATCAACTTCTGTCACCTTAGTGATACATTTTGGGATAGTACCTAAAGTTTAAAGCAGAAATTGGGACACTTTTGAAATTTTCATTTTTGACCAAAATCGACAGGTCCGGGGCTTAGGGAATTTCTCATATGCCACAAAACGGTTGAAGCTCCTGTTCAAAAATTATGCTCCATAATCAACTTCTGTCACCTTAGTGATACATTTTGGGATAGTACCTAAAGTTTAAAGCAGAAATTGGGGCACTTTTGAAATTTTCATTTTTGACCAAAATCGACAGGTCCGGGGGTTAGGGAATTTATCATATGCCACAAAACAGTTGAAGCTACTGTTCAAAAATTATGCTCCATAATCAACTTCTGTCACCTTAGTGATACATTTTGGGATAGTACCTAAAGTTTAAAGCAGAAATTGGGGCACTTTTGAAATTTTCATTTTTGACCAAAATCGACAGGTCCGGGGCTTAGGGAATTTACCATATGCCACAAAACAGTTGAAGCTACTGTTCAAAAATTATGCTCTGAAATCAACTTCTGTCACCTTAGTGATACATTTTGGGATAGTACCTAAAGTTTAAATCAGAAATTGGGGCACTTTTGAAATTTTCATTTTTCACCAAAATCGACAGGTCCGGGGCTTAGGGAATTTCTCATATGCCACAAAACGGTTAAAGCTACTGTTCAAAAATTATGCTCTGAAATCAACTTCTGTCACCTTAGTGATACATTTTGGGATAGTACCTAAAGTTTAAAGCAGAAATTGGGGCACTTTTGAAATTTTCATTTTTGACCAAAATCGACAGGTCCGGGGCTTAGGGAATTTACCATATGCCACAAAACAGTTGAAGCTACTGTTCAAAAATTATGCTCCATAATCAACTTCTGTCAGCTTAGTGATACATTTTGTGATATTACCTAAAGTTTAAAGCAGAAATTGGGGCACTTTTGAAATTTTCATTTTAGACCAAAATCAACAGGTCCGGGGCTTAGGGAATTTCTCATATGCCACAACACAGTTGAAGCTACTGTTCAAAAATTATGCTCCGAAATCAACTTCTGTCACCTTAGTGATACATTTTGGGATAGTACCTAAAGTTTAAAGCAGAAATTGGGGCACTTTTGAAATTTTCATTTTTGACCAAAATTGACAGGTCCGGGGCTTAGGGAATTTCTCATATGCCACAAAACGGTTGAAGCTACTGTTCAAAAATTATGCTCTGAAATCAACTTCTGTCACCTTAGTGATACATTTTGGGATAGTACCTAAACTTTAAAGCAGAAATTGGGGCACTTTTGAAATGTTCATTTTTGACCAAAATCGACAGGTCCGGGGCCTAGGGAATTCATCATATCCCACAAAACAGTTGAAGCTACTGTTCAAAAATTATGCTCTGAAATCAACTTCTGTCACCTTAGTGATACATTTTGGGATAGTACCTAAAGTTTAAAGCAGAAATTGGGGCACTTTTGAAATTTTCATTTTTGACCAAAATCGACAGGTCCAGGGCTTAGGGAATTTCTCATATGCCACAAAACGGTTGAAGCTCCTGTTCAAAAATTATGCTCCATAATCAACTTCTGTCACCTTAGTGATACATTTTGGGATAGTACCTAAAGTTTAAAGCAGAAATTGGGGCACTTTTGAAATTTTCATTTTTGACCAAAATCGACAGGTCCGGGGCTTAGGGAGTTTACCATATGCCACAAAACAGTTGAAGCTACTGTTCAAAAATTATGCTCCATAATCAACTTCTGTCACCTTAGTGATACATTTTGGGATAGTACCTAAAGTTTAAAGCAGAAATTGGGGCACTTTTGAAATTTTCATTTTTGACCAAAATCGACAGGTCCGGGGCTTAGGGAATTTACCATATGCCACAAAACAGTTGAAGCTACTGTTCAAAAATTATGCTCTGAAATCAACTTCTGTCACCTTAGTGATACATTTTGGGATAGTACCTAAAGTTTAAAGCAGAAATTGGGGCACTTTTGAAATTTTCATTTTTGACCAAAATCGACAGGTCCGGGGCTTAGGGAGTTTACCATATGCCACAAAACAGTTGAAGCTACTGTTCAAAAATTATGCTCTGAAATCAACTTCTGTCAGCTTAGTGATACATTTTGTGATATTACCTAAAGTTTAAAGCAGAAATTGGGGCACTTTTGAAATTTTCATTTTAGACCAAAATCAACAGGTCCGGGGCTTAGGGAATTTCTCATATGCCACAACACAGTTGAAGCTACTGTTCAAAAATTATGCTCCGAAATCAACTTCTGTCACCTTAGTGATACATTTTGGGATAGTACCTAAAGTTTAAAGCAGAAATTGGGGCACTTTTGACATTTTCATTTTTGACCAAAATTGACAGGTCCGGGGCTTAGGGAATTTCTCATATGCCACAAAACGGTTGAAGCTCCTGTTCAAAAATGATGCTCCATAATCAACTTCTGTCACCTTAGTGATACATTTTGGGATAGTACCTAAAGTTTAAAGCAGAAATTGGGGCACTTTTGAAATTTTCATTTTTGACCAAAATCGACAGGTCCGGGGCTTAGGGAATTTACCATATGCCACAAAACAGTTGAAGCTACTGTTCAAAAATTATGCTCTGAAATCAACTTCTGTCACCTTAGTGATACATTTTGGGATAGTACCTAAACTTTAAAGCAGAAATTGGGGCACTTTTGAAATTTTCATTTTTGACCAAAATCGACAGGTCCGGGGGTTAGGGAATTTACCATATGCCACAAAACAGTTGAAGCTACTGTTCAAAAATTATGCTCTGAAATCAACTTCTGTCACCTTAGTGATACATTTTGGGATAGTACCTAAACTTTAAAGCAGAAATTGGGGCACTTTTGAAATTTTCATTTTAGACCAAAATCAACAGGTCCGGGGCTTAGGGAATTTCTCATATGCCACAAAACAGTTGAAGCTCCTGTTCAAAAATTATGCTCCATAATCAACTTCTGTCACCTTAGTGATACATTTTGGGATAGTACCTAAAGTTTAAAGCAGAAATTGGGGCACTTTTGAAATTTTCATTTTTGACCAAAATCGACAGGTCCGGGGGTTAGGGAATTTATCATATGCCACAAAACAGTTGAAGCTACTGTTCAAAAATTATGCTCTGAAATCAACTTCTGTCACCTTAGTGATACATTTTGGGATATTACCTAAAGTTTAAAGCAGAAATTGGGGCACTTTTGAAATTTTCATTTTAGACCAAAATCGACAGGTCCGGGGCTTAGGGAATTTCTCATATGCCACAAAACAGTTGAAGCTCCTGTTCAAAAATTATGCTCCGAAATCAACTTCTGTCACCTTAGTGATACATTTTGGGATAGTACCTAAACTTTAAAGCAGAAATTGAGGCACTTTTGAAATTTTCATTTTTGACCAAAATCGACAGGTCCGGGGCTTAGGGAATTTCTCATATGCCACAAAACAGTTGAAGCTCCTGTTCAAAAATTATGCTCCATAATCAACTTCTGTCACCTTAGTGATACATTTTGGGATAGTACCTAAAGTTTAAAGCAGAAATTGGGGCACTTTTGAAATTTTCATTTTTGACCAAAATCGACAGGTCCGGGGCTTAGGGAATTTACCATATGCCACAAAACAGTTGAAGCTACTGTTCAAAAATTATGCTCCATAATCAACTTCTGTCAGCTTAGTGATACATTTTGTGATATTACCTAAAGTTTAAAGCAGAAATTGGGGCACTTTTGAAATTTTCATTTTAGACCAAAATCAACAGGTCCGGGGCTTAGGGAATTTCTCATATGCCACAACACAGTTGAAGCTACTGTTCAAAAATTATGCTCCGAAATCAACTTCTGTCACCTTAGTGATACATTTTGGGATAGTACCTAAAGTTTAAAGCAGAAATTGGGGCACTTTTGAAATTTTCATTTTTGACCAAAATTGACAGGTCCGGGGCTTAGGGAATTTCTCATATGCCACAAAACGGTTGAAGCTCCTGTTCAAAAATGATGCTCCATAATCAACTTCTGTCACCTTAGTGATACATTTTGGGATAGTACCTAAAGTTTAAAGCAGAAATTGGGGCACTTTTGAAATTTTCATTTTTGACCAAAATCGACAGGTCCGGGGCTTAGGGAATTTACCATATGCCACAAAACAGTTGAAGCTACTGTTCAAAAATTATGCTCTGAAATCAACTTCTGTCACCTTAGTGATACATTTTGGGATAGTACCTAAACTTTAAAGCAGAAATTGGGGCACTTTTGAAATTTTCATTTTTGACCAAAATCGACAGGTCCGGGGCTTAGGGAATTTCTCATATGCCACAAAACAGTTGAAGCTCCTGTTCAAAAATTATGCTCCATAATCAACTTCTGTCACCTTAGTGATACATTTTGGGATAGTACCTAAACTTTAAAGCAGAAATTGGGGCACTTTTGAAATTTTCATTTTTGACCAAAATCAACAGGTCCGGGGCTTAGGGAATTCATCATATCCCACAAAACAGTTGAAGCTACTGTTCAAAAATTATGCTCTGAAATCAACTTCTGTCACCTTAGTGATACATTTTGGGATAGTACCTAAAGTTTAAAGCAGAAATTGGGGCACTTTTGAAATTTTCATTTTTGACCAAAATCGACAGGTCCGGGGCTTAGGGAATTTCTCATATGCCACAAAACGGTTGAAGCTCCTGTTCAAAAATTATGCTCCATAATCAACTTCTGTCACCTTAGTGATACATTTTGGGATAGTACCTAAAGTTTAAAGCAGAAATTGGGGCACTTTTGAAATTTTCATTTTTGACCAAAATCGACAGGTCCGGGGGTTAGGGAATTTATCATATGCCACAAAACAGTTGAAGCTACTGTTCAAAAATTATGCTCTGAAATCAACTTCTGTCACCTTAGTGATACATTTTGGGATATTACCTAAAGTTTAAAGCAGAAATTGGGGCACTTTTGAAATTTTCATTTTTGACCAAAATCGACAGGTCCGGGGGTTAGGGAATTTATCATATGCCACAACACAGTTGAAGCTACTGTTCAAAAATTATGCTCTGAAATCAACTTCTGTCAGCTTAGTGATACATTTTGGGATATTACCTAAAGTTTAAAGCAGAAATTGGGGCACTTTTGAAATTTTCATTTTAGACCAAAATCAACAGGTCCGGGGCTTAGGGAATTTCTCATATGCCACAACACAGTTGAAGCTACTGTTCAAAAATTATGCTCCGAAATCAACTTCTGTCACCTTAGTGATACATTTTGGGATAGTACCTAAAGTTTAAAGCAGAAATTGGGGCACTTTTGAAATTTTCATTTTTGACCAAAATTGACAGGTCCGGGGCTTAGGGAATTTCTCATATGCCACAAAACGGTTGAAGCTCCTGTTCAAAAATGATGCTCCATAATCAACTTCTGTCACCTTAGTGATACATTTTGGGATAGTACCTAAAGTTTAAAGCAGAAATTGGGGCACTTTTGAAATTTTCATTTTTGACCAAAATCGACAGGTCCGGGGCTTAGGGAATTTACCATATGCCACAAAACAGTTGAAGCTACTGTTCAAAAATTATGCTCTGAAATCAACTTCTGTCACCTTAGTGATACATTTTGGGATATTACCTAAAGTTTAAAGCAGAAATTGGGGCACTTTTGAAATTTTCATTTTAGACCAAAATCGACAGGTCCGGGGCTTAGGGAATTTCTCATATGCCACAAAACAGTTGAAGCTCCTGTTCAAAAATTATGCTCCGAAATCAACTTCTGTCACCTTAGTGATACATTTTGGGATAGTACCTAAACTTTAAAGCAGAAATTGAGGCACTTTTGAAATTTTCATTTTTGACCAAAATCGACAGGTCCGGGGCTTAGGGAATTTCTCATATGCCACAAAACAGTTGAAGCTCCTGTTCAAAAATTATGCTCCATAATCAACTTCTGTCACCTTAGTGATACATTTTGGGATAGTACCTAAAGTTTAAAGCAGAAATTGGGGCACTTTTGAAATTTTCATTTTTGACCAAAATCGACAGGTCCGGGGCTTAGGGAATTTCTCATATGCCACAAAACGGTTGAAGCTACTGTTCAAAAATTATGCTCTGAAATCAACTTCTGTCACCTTAGTGATACATTTTGGGATAGTACCTAAACTTTAAAGCAGAAATTGGGGCACTTTTGAAATGTTCATTTTTGACCAAAATCGACAGGTCCGGGGCTTAGGGAATTCATCATATCCCACAAAACAGTTGAAGCTACTGTTCAAAAATTATGCTCTGAAATCAACTTCTGTCACCTTAGTGATACATTTTGGGATAGTACCTAAAGTTTAAAGCAGAAATTGGGACACTTTTGAAATTTTCATTTTTGACCAAAATCGACAGGTCCGGGGCTTAGGGAATTTCTCATATGCCACAAAACGGTTGAAGCTCCTGTTCAAAAATCATGCTCCATAATCAACTTCTGTCACCTTAGTGATACATTTTGGGATAGTACCTTAAGTTTAAAGCAGAAATTGGGGCACTTTTGAAATTTTCATTTTTGACCAAAATCGACAGGTCCGGGGGTTAGGGAATTTATCATATGCCACAAAACAGTTGAAGCTACTGTTCAAAAATTATGCTCCATAATCAACTTCTGTCACCTTAGTGATACATTTTGGGATAGTACCTAAAGTTTAAAGCAGAAATTGGGGCACTTTTGAAATTTTCATTTTTGACCAAAATCGACAGGTCCGGGGCTTAGGGAATTTACCATATGCCACAAAACAGTTGAAGCTACTGTTCAAAAATTATGCTCTGAAATCAACTTCTGTCACCTTAGTGATACATTTTGGGATAGTACCTAAAGTTTAAATCAGAAATTGGGGCACTTTTGAAATTTTCATTTTTCACCAAAATTGACAGGTCCGGGGCTTAGGGAATTTCTCATATGCCACAAAACGGTTAAAGCTACTGTTCAAAAATTATGCTCTGAAATCAACTTCTGTCACCTTAGTGATACATTTTGGGATAGTACCTAAAGTTTAAAGCAGAAATTGGGGCACTTTTGAAATTTTCATTTTTGACCAAAATCGACAGGTCCGGGGCTTAGGGAATTTCTCATATGCCACAAAACGGTTGAAGCTCCTGTTCAAAAATGATGCTCCATAATCAACTTCTGTCACCTTAGTGATACATTTTGGGATAGTACCTAAAGTTTAAAGCAGAAATTGGGGCACTTTTGAAATTTTCATTTTTGACCAAAATCGACAGGTCAGGGGCTTAGGTAATTTACCATATGCCACAAAACAGTTGAAGCTACTGTTCAAAAATTATGCTCTGAAATCAACTTCTGTCACCTTAGTGATACATTTTGGGAAAGTACCTAAACTTTAAAGCAGAAATTGGGGCACTTTTGAAATTTTCATTTTTGACCAAAATCGACAGGTCCGGGGCTTAGGGAATTTCTCATATGCCACAAAACGGTTGAAGCTCCTGTTTAAAAATGATGCTCCATAATCAACTTCTGTCAACTTAGTGATACATTTTGGGATAGTACCTAAACTTTAAAGCAGAAATTGGGGCACTTTTGAAATTTTCTTTTTTGACCAAAATTGACAGGTCCGGGGCTTAGGGAATTTCTCATATGCCACAAAACGGTTGAAGCTCCTGTTCAAAAATTATGCTCCGAAATCAACTTCTGTCACCTTAGTGATACATTTTGGGATAGTACCTAAACTTTAAAGCAGAAATTGGGGCACTTTTGAAATTTTCATTTTTGACCAAAATCGACAGGTCCGGGGCTTAGGGAATTTCTCATATGCCACAAAACAGTTGAAGCTCCTGTTCAAAAATTATGCTCCATAATCAACTTCTGTCACCTTAGTGATACATTTTGGGATAGTACCTAAACTTTAAAGCAGAAATTGGGGCACTTTTGAAATTTTCATTTTTGACCAAAATCGACAGGTCCGGGGCTTAGGGAATTTCTCATATGCCACAAAACGGTTGAAGCTACTGTTCAAAAATTATGCTCTGAAATCAACTTCTGTCACCTTAGTGATACATTTTGGGATAGTACCTAAACTTTAAAGCAGAAATTGGGGCACTTTTGAAATCTTCATTTTTGACCAAAATCGACAGGTCTGGGGCTTAGGGAATTCATCATATCCCACAAAACAGTTGAAGCTACTGTTCAAAAATTATGCTCTGAAATCAACTTCTGTCACCTTAGTGATACATTTTGGGATAGTACCTAAAGTTTAAAGCAGAAATTGGGGCACTTTTGAAATTTTCATTTTTGACCAAAATCGACAGGTCCGGGGCTTAGGTAATTTCTCATATGCCACAAAACGGTTGAAGCTCCTGTTCAAAAATTATGCTTCATAATCAACTTCTGTCACCTTAGTGATACATTTTGGGATAGTACCTAAAGTTTAAAGCAGAAATTGGGGCACTTTTGAAATTTTCATTTTTGACCAAAATTGACAGGTCCGGGGCTTAGGGAATTTCTCATATGCCACAAAACGGTTGAAGCTACTGTTCAAAAATTATGCTCCATAATCAACTTCTGTCACCTTAGTGATACATTTTGGGATAGTACCTAAACTTTAAAGCAGAAATTGGGGCACTTTTGAAATTTTCATTTTTGACAAAAATCGACAGGTCCGGGGCTTAGGGAATTTCTCATATGCCACAAAACGGTTGAAGCTCCTGTTCAAAAATTATGCTCCGAAATCAACTTCTGTCACCTTAGTGATACATTTTGGGATAGTACCTAAACTTTAAAGCAGAAATTGGGGCACTTTTGAAATTTTCATTTTTGACCAAAATCGACAGGTCCGGGGCTTAGGGAATTTCTCATATGCCACAAAACAGTTGAAGCTCCTGTTCAAAAATTATGCTCCAAAATCAACTTCTGTCACCTTAGTGATACATTTTGGGATAGTACCTAAAGTTTAAAGCAGAAATTGGGGCACTTTTGAAATTTTCATTTTTGACCAAAATCGACAGGTCCGGGGCTTAGGGAATTTCTCATATGCCACAAAACAGTTGAAGCTCCTGTTCAAAAATTATGCTCCATAATCAACTTCTGTCACCTTAGTGATACATTTTGGGATAGTACCTAAACTTTAAAGCAGAAATTGGGGCACTTTTGAAATTTTCATTTTTGACCAAAATCGACAGGTCCGGGGCTTAGGGAATTCATCATATCCCACAAAACAGTTGAAGCTACTGTTCAAAAATTATGCTCTGAAATCAACTTCTGTCACCTTAGTGATACATTTTGGGATAGTACCTAAAGTTTAAAGCAGAAATTGGGGCACTTTTGAAATTTTCATTTTTGACCAAAATCGACAGGTCCGGGGCTTAGGGAATTTCTCATATGCCACAAAACGGTTGAAGCTCCTGTTCAAAAATTATGCTCCATAATCAACTTCTGTCACCTTAGTGATACATTTTGGGATAGTACCTAAAGTTTAAAGCAGAAATTGGGGCACTTTAGAAATTTTCATTTTTGACCAAAATCGACAGGTCCGGGGGTTAGGGAATTTATCATATGCCACAAAACAGTTGAAGCTACTGTTCAAAAATTATGCTCTGAAATCAACTTCTGTCACCTTAGTGATACATTTTGGGATAGTACCTAAAGTTTAAAGCAGAAATTGGGGCACTTTTGAAATTTTCATTTTTGACCAAAATCAACAGGTCCGGGGCTAAGGGAATTTCTCATATGCCACAAAACGGTTGAAGCTACTGTTCAAAAATTATGCTCCGAAATCAACTTCTGTCACCTTAGTGATATATTTTGGGATAGTACCTAAAGTTTAAAGCAGAAATTGGGGCACTTTTGAAATTTTCATTTTTGACCAAAATCGACAGGTCCGGGGCTTAGGGAATTTCTCATATGCCACAAAACGGTTGAAGCTCCTGTTCAAAAATGATGCTCCATAATCAACTTCTGTCACCTTAGTGATACATTTTGGGATAGTACCTAAAGTTTAAAGCAGAAATTGGGGCACTTTTGAAATTTTCATTTTTGACCAAAATCGACAGGTCCGGGGGTTAGGGAATTTATCATATGCCACAAAACAGTTGAAGCTACTGTTCAAAAATTATGCTCTGAAATCAACTTCTGTCACCTTAGTGATACATTTTGGGATATTACCTAAAGTTTAAAGCAGAAATTGGGGCACTTTTGAAATTTTCATTTTTGACCAAAATTGACAGGTCCGGGGCTTAGGGAATTTCTCATATGCCACAAAACGGTTGAAGCTACTGTTCAAAAATTATGCTCCGAAATCAACTTCTGTCACCTTAGTGATACATTTTGGGAAAGTACCTAAACTTTAAAGCAGAAATTGGGGCACTTTTGAAATTTTCATTTTTGACCAAAATCGACAGGTCCGGGGCTTAGGGAATTTCTCATATGCCACAAAACAGTTTAAGCTCCTGTTCAAAAATTATGCTCCGAAATCAACTTCTGTCACCTTAGTGATATATTTTGGGATAGTACCTAAACTTTAAAGCAGAAATTGGGGCACTTTTGAAATTTTCATTTTTGACCAAAATCGACAGGTCCGGGGCTTAGGGAATTTCTCATATGCCACGAAACAGTTGAAGCTCCTGTTCAAAAATTATGCTCCATAATCAACTTCTGTCACCTTAGTGATACATTTTGGGATAGTACCTAAACTTTAAAGCAGAAATTGGGGCACTTTTGAAATTTTCATTTTTGACCAAAATCGACAGGTCCGGGGCTTAGGGAATTTCTCATATGCCACAAAACGGTTGAAGCTACTGTTCAAAAATTATGCTCTGAAATCAACTTCTGTCATTTTAGTGATACATTTTGGGATAGTACCTAAAGTTTAAAGCAGAAATTGGGGCACTTTTGAAATTTTCATTTTTGACCAAAATCGACAGGTCCGGGGCTTAGGGAATTTCTCATATGCCACAAAACAGTTGAAGCTCCTGTTCAAAAACTATGCTCCATAATCAACTTCTGTCACCTTAGTGATACATTTTGGGATAGTACCTAAACTTTAAAGCAGAAATTGGGGCACTTTTGAAATTTTCATTTTTGACCAAAATCGACAGGTCCGGGGCTTAGGGAATTTCTCATATGCCACAAAACGGTTGAAGCTACTGTTCAAAAATTATGCTCTGAAATCAACTTCTGTCATTTTAGTGATACATTTTGGGATAGTACCTAAAGTTTAAAGCAGAAATTGGGGCACTTTTGAAATTTTCATTTTAGACCAAAATCAACAGGTCTGGGGCTTAGGGAATTTCTCATATGCCACAAAACGGTTGAAGCTACTGTTCAAAAATTATGCTCCGAAATCAACTTCTGTCACCTTAGTGATACATTTTGGGATAGTACCTAAAGTTTAAAGCAGAAATTGGGGCACTTTTGAAATTTTCATTTTTGACCAAAATTGACAGGTCCGGGGCTTAGGGAATTTCTCTTATGCCACAAAACGGTTGAAGCTCCTGTTCAAAAATGATGCTCCATAATCAACTTCTGTCACCTTAGTGATACATTTTGGGATAGTACCTAAAGTTTAAAGCAGAAATTGGGGCACTTTTGAAATTTTCATTTTTGACCAAAATCGACAGGTCCGGGGCTTAGGGAATTTCTCATATGCCACAAAACGGTTGAAGCTCCTGTTCAAAAATGATGCTCCATAATCAACTTCTGTCACCTTAGTGATACATTTTGGGATAGTACCTAAAGTTTAAAGCAGAAATTGGGGCACTTTTGAAATTTTCATTTTTGACCAAAATCGACAGGTCCGGGGCTTAGGGAATTTACCATATGCCACAAAACGGTTGAAGCTACTGTTCAAAAATTATGCTCCGAAATCAACTTCTGTCACCTTAGTGATACATTTTGGGAAAGTACCTAAACTTTAAAGCAGAAATTGGGGCACTTTTGAAATTTTCATTTTTGACCAAAATTGACAGGTCCGGGGCTTAGGGAATTTCTCATATGCCACAAAACGGTTGAAGCTACTGTTCAAAAATTATGCTCCGAAATCAACTTCTGTCACCTTAGTGATACATTTTGGGAAAGTACCTAAACTTTAAAGCAGAAATTGGGGCACTTTTGAAATTTTCATTTTTGACCAAAATTGACAGGTCCGGGGCTTAGGGAATTTCTCATATGCCACAAAACGGTTGAAGCTCCTGTTGAAAAATGATGCTCCATAATCAACTTCTGTCAACTTAGTGATACATTTTGGGATAGTACCTAAACTTTAAAGCAGAAATTGGGGCACTTTTGAAATTTTCATTTTTGACCAAAATCAACAGGTCCGGGGCTTAGGGAATTTCTCATATGCCACAAAACAGTTGAAGCTCCTGTTCAAAAATTATGCTCCGAAATCAACTTCTGTCACCTTAGTGATACATTTTGGGATAGTACCTAAACTTTAAAGCAGAAATTGAGGCACTTTTGAAATTTTCATTTTTGACCAAAATCGACAGGTCCGGGGCTTAGGGAATTTCTCATATGCCACAAAACAGTTGAAGCTCCTGTTCAAAAATTATGCTCCATAATCAACTTCTGTCACCTTAGTGATACATTTTGGGATAGTACCTAAACTTTAAAGCAGAAATTGGGGCACTTTTGAAATTTTCATTTTTGACCAAAATCGACAGGTCCGGGGCTTAGGGAATTTCTCATATGCCACAAAACGGTTGAAGCTACTGTTCAAAAATTATGCTCTGAAATCAACTTCTGTCACCTTAGTGATACATTTTGGGATAGTACCTAAACTTTAAAGCAGAAATTGGGGCACTTTTGAAATGTTCATTTTTGACCAAAATCGACAGGTCCGGGGCTTAGGGAATTCATCATATCCCACAAAACAGTTGAAGCTACTGTTCAAAAATTATGCTCTGAAATCAACTTCTGTCACCTTAGTGATACATTTTGGGATAGTACCTAAAGTTTAAAGCAGAAATTGGGGCACTTTTGAAATTTTCATTTTTGACCAAAATCGACAGGTCCGGGGCTTAGGGAATTTCTCATATGCCACAAAACGGTTGAAGCTCCTGTTCAAAAATTATGCTCCATAATCAACTTCTGTCACCTTAGTGATACATTTTGGGATAGTACCTAAAGTTTAAAGCAGAAATTGGGGCACTTTTGAAATTTTCATTTTTGACCAAAATCGACAGGTCCGGGGGTTAGGGAATTTATCATATGCCACAAAACAGTTGAAGCTACTGTTCAAAAATTATGCTCCATAATCAACTTCTGTCACCTTAGTGATACATTTTGGGATAGTACCTAAAGTTTAAAGCAGAAATTGGGGCACTTTTGAAATTTTCATTTTTGACCAAAATCGACAGGTCCGGGGCTTAGGGAATTTACCATATGCCACAAAACAGTTGAAGCTACTGTTCAAAAATTATGCTCTGAAATCAACTTCTGTCACCTTAGTGATACATTTTGAGATAGTACCTAAAGTTTAAAGCAGAAATTGGGGCACTTTTGAAATTTTCATTTTTGACCAAAATCGACAGGTCCGGGGCTTAGGGAATTTCTCATATGCCACAAAATGGTTGAAGCTCCTGTTCAAAAATTAAGCTCCATAATCAACTTCTGTCACCTTAGTGATACATTTTGGGATAGTACCTAAACTTTAAAGCAGAAATTGGGGCACTTTTGAAATTTTCATTTTTGACCAAAATCGACAGGTCCGGGGGTTAGGGAATTTATCATATGCCACAAAACAGTTGAAGCTACTGTTCAAAAATTATGCTCTGAAATCAACTTCTGTCACCTTAGTGATACATTTTGGGATAGTACCTAAAGTTTAAAGCAGAAATTGGGGCACTTTTGAAATTTTCATTTTTGACCAAAATTGACAGGTCCGGGGCTTAGGGAATTTCTCATATGCCACAAAACGGTTGAAGCTCCTGTTCAAAAATGATGCTCCATAATCAACTTCTGTCACCTTAGTGATACATTTTGGGATAGTACCTAAAGTTTAAAGCAGAAATTGGGGCACTTTTGAAATTTTCATTTTTGACCAAAATCGACAGGTCCGGGGCTTAGGGAATTTACCATATGCCACAAAACAGTTGAAGCTACTGTTCAAAAATTATGCTCCATAATCAACTTCTGTCAGCTTAGTGATACATTTTGTGATATTACCTAAAGTTTAAAGCAGAAATTGGGGCACTTTTGAAATTTTCATTTTAGACCAAAATCAACAGGTCCGGGGCTTAGGGAATTTCTCATATGCCACAACACAGTTGAAGCTACTGTTCAAAAATTATGCTCCGAAATCAACTTCTGTCACCTTAGTGATACATTTTGGGATAGTACCTAAAGTTTAAAGCAGAAATTGGGGCACTTTTGAAATTTTCATTTTTGACCAAAATTGACAGGTCCGGGGCTTAGGGAATTTCTCATATGCCACAAAACGGTTGAAGCTCCTGTTCAAAAATGATGCTCCATAATCAACTTCTGTCACCTTAGTGATACATTTTGGGATAGTACCTAAAGTTTAAAGCAGAAATTGGGGCACTTTTGAAATTTTCATTTTTGACCAAAATCGACAGGTCCGGGGCTTAGGGAATTTACCATATGCCACAAAACAGTTGAAGCTACTGTTCAAAAATTATGCTCTGAAATCAACTTCTGTCACCTTAGTGATACATTTTGGGATAGTACCTAAACTTTAAAGCAGAAATTGGGGCACTTTTGAAATTTTCATTTTTGACCAAAATCGACAGGTCCGGGGGTTAGGGAATTTATCATATGCCACAACACAGTTGAAGCTACTGTTCAAAAATTATGCTCTGAAATCAACTTCTGTCAGCTTAGTGATACATTTTGGGATATTACCTAAAGTTTAAAGCAGAAATTGGGGCACTTTTGAAATTTTCATTTTAGACCAAAATCAACAGGTCCGGGGCTTAGGGAATTTCTCATATGCCACAACACAGTTGAAGCTACTGTTCAAAAATTATGCTCCGAAATCAACTTCTGTCACCTTAGTGATACATTTTGGGATAGTACCTAAAGTTTAAAGCAGAAATTGGGGCACTTTTGAAATTTTCATTTTTGACCAAAATTGACAGGTCCGGGGCTTAGGGAATTTCTCATATGCCACAAAACGGTTGAAGCTCCTGTTCAAAAATGATGCTCCATAATCAACTTCTGTCACCTTAGTGATACATTTTGGGATAGTACCTAAAGTTTAAAGCAGAAATTGGGGCACTTTTGAAATTTTCATTGTTGACCAAAATCGACAGGTCCGGGGCTTAGGGAATTTACCATATGCCACAAAACAGTTGAAGCTACTGTTCAAAAATTATGCTCTGAAATCAACTTCTGTCACCTTAGTGATACATTTTGGGATAGTACCTAAACTTTAAAGCAGAAATTGGGGCACTTTTGAAATTTTCATTTTTGACCAAAATCGACAGGTCCGGGGCTTAGGGAATTTCTCATATGCCACAAAACAGTTGAAGCTCCTGTTCAAAAATTATGCTCCATAATCAACTTCTGTCACCTTAGTGATACATTTTGGGATAGTACCTAAACTTTAAAGCAGAAATAGGGGCACTTTTGAAATTTTCATTTTTGACCAAAATCAACAGGTCCGGGGCTTAGGGAATTCATCATATCCCACAAAACAGTTGAAGCTACTGTTCAAAAATTATGCTCTGAAATCAACTTCTGTCACCTTAGTGATACATTTTGGGATAGTACCTAAAGTTTAAAGCAGAAATTGGGGCACTTTTGAAATTTTCATTTTTGACCAAAATCGACAGGTCCGGGGCTTAGGGAATTTCTCATATGCCACAAAACGGTTGAAGCTCCTGTTCAAAAATTATGCTCCATAATCAACTTCTGTCACCTTAGTGATACATTTTGGGATATTACCTAAAGTTTAAAGCAGAAATTGGGGCACTTTTGAAATTTTCATTTTTGACCAAAATCGACAGGTCCGGGGGTTAGGGAATTTATCATATGCCACAAAACAGTTGAAGCTACTGTTCAAAAATTATGCTCTGAAATCAACTTCTGTCACCTTAGTGATACATTTTGGGATATTACCTAAAGTTTAAAGCAGAAATTGGGGCACTTTTGAAATTTTCATTTTAGACCAAAATCAACAGGTCCGGGGCTTAGGGAATTTCTCATATGCCACAAAACGGTTGAAGCTACTGTTCAAAAATTATGCTCCGAAATCAACTTCTGTCACCTTAGTGATACATTTTGGGATAGTACCTAAACTTTAAAGCAGAAATTGGGGCACTTTTGAAATTTTCATTTTTGACCAAAATTGACAGGTCCGGGGCTTAGGGAATTTCTCATATGCCACAAAACGGTTGAAGCTACTGTTCAAAAATTATGCTCCTAAATCAACTTCTGTCACCTTAGTGATACATTTTGGGAAAGTACCTAAACTTTAAAGCAGAAATTGGGGCACTTTTGAAATTTTCATTTTTGACCAAAATCGACAGGTCCGGGGCTTAGGGAATTTCTCTTATGCCACAAAACGGTTGAAGCTCCTGTTGAAAAATGATGCTCCATAATCAACTTCTGTCAACTTAGTGATACATTTTGGGATAGTACCTAAACTTTAAAGCAGAAATTGGGGCACTTTTGAAATTTTCATTTTTGACCAAAATCGACAGGTCCGGGGCTTAGGGAATTTCTCATATGCCACAAAACAGTTGAAGCTCCTGTTCAAAAATTATGCTCCATAATCAACTTCTGTCACCTTAGTGATACATTTTGGGATAGTACCTAAAGTTTAAAGCAGAAATTGGGGCACTTTTGAAATTTTCATTTTTGACCAAAATCGACAGGTCCGGGGCTTAGGGAATTTCTCATATGCCACAAAACAGTTAAAGCTCCTGTTCAAAATTTATGCTCCGAAATCAACTTCTGTCACCTTAGTGATACATTTTGGGATAGTACCTAAACTTTAAAGCAGAAATTGGGGCACTTTTGAAATTTTCATTTTTGACCAAAATCGACAGGTCCGGGGCTTAGGGAATTTCTCATATGCCACAAAACAGTTGAAGCTCCTGTTCATAAATTATGCTCCGAAATCAACTTCTGTCACCTTAGTGATACATTTTGGGATAGTACCTAAACTTTAAAGCAGAAATTGGGGCACTTTTGAAATTTTCATTTTTGACCAAAATCGACAGGTCCGGGGCTTAGGGAATTTCTCATATGTCACAAAACAGTTGAAGCTCCTGTTCAAAAATTATGCTCCATAATCAACTTCTGTCACCTTAGTGATACATTTTGGGATAGTACCTAAAGTTTAAAGCAGAAATTGGGGCACTTTTGAAATTTTCATTTTTGACCAAAATCGACAGGTCCGGGGCTTAGGGAATTTCTCATATGCCACAAAACAGTTAAAGCTCCTGTTCAAAATTTATGCTCCGAAATCAACTTCTGTCACCTTAGTGATACATTTTGGGATAGTACCTAAACTTTAAAGCAGAAATTGGGGCACTTTTGAAATTTTCATTTTTGACCAAAATCGACAGGTCCGGGGCTTAGGGAATTTCTCATATGCCACAAAACGGTTGAAGCTCCTGTTCAAAAATGATGCTCCGAAATCAACTTCTGTCACCTTAGTGATACATTTTGGGATAGTACCTAAACTTTAAAGCAGAAATTGGGGCACTTTTGAAATTTTCATTTTTGACCAAAATCGACAGGTCCGGGGCTTAGGGAATTTCTCATATGCCACAAAACGGTTAAAGCTCCTATTGAAAAATGATGCTCCATAATCAACTTCTGTCAACTTAGTGATACATTTTGGGATAGTACCTAAACTTTAAAGCAGAAATTGGGGCACTTTTGAAATTTTCATTTTTGACCAAAATCGACAGGTCCGGGGCTTAGGGAATTTCTCATATGCCACAAAACAGTTGAAGCTCCTGTTCAAAAATTATGCTCCATAATCAACTTCTGTCACCTTAGTGATACATTTTGGGATAGTACCTAAAGTTTAAAGCAGAAATTGGGGCACTTTTGAAATTTTCATTTTTGACAAAAATCGACAGGTCCGGGGCTTAGGGAATTTCTCATATGCCACAAAACAGTTAAAGCTCCTGTTCAAAATTTATGCTCCGAAATCAACTTCTGTCACCTTAGTGATACATTTTGGGATAGTACCTAAACTTTAAAGCAGAAATTGGGGCACTTTTGAAATTTTCATTTTTGACCAAAATCGACAGGTCCGGGGCTTAGGGAATTTCTCATATGCCACAAAACAGTTGAAGCTCCTGTTCAAAAATTATGCTCCGAAATCAACTTCTGTCACCTTAGTGATACATTTTGGGATAGTACCTAAACTTTAAAGCAGAAATTGGGGCACTTTTGAAATTTTCATTTTTGACCAAAATCGACAGGTCCGGGGCTTAGGGAATTTCTCATATGCCACAAAACAGTTGAAGCTCCTGTTCAAAAATTATGCTCCATAATCAACTTCTGTCACCTTAGTGATACATTTTGGGATAGTACCTAAAGTTTAAAGCAGAAATTGGGGCACTTTTGAAATTTTCATTTTTGACCAAAATCGACAGGTCCGGGGCTTAGGGAATTTCTCATATGCCACAAAACAGTTGAAGCTCCTGTTCAAAAATTATGCTCCATAATCAACTTCTGTCACCTTAGTGATACATTTTGGGATAGTACCTAAACTTTAAAGCAGAAATTGGGGCACTTTTGAAATTTTCATTTTTGACCAAAATCGACAGGTCCGGGGTTTAGGGAATTTCTCATATGCCACAAAACGGTTGAAGCTACTGTTCAAAAATTATGCTCTGAAATCAACTTCTGTCACCTTAGTGATACATTTTGGGATAGTACCTAAACTTTAAAGCAGAAATTGGGGCACTTTTGAAATTTTCATTTTTGACCAAAATAGACAGGTCCGGGGCTTAGGGAATTTCTCATATGCCACAAAACGGTTGAAGCTACTGTTCAAAAATTATGCTCCGAAATCAACTTCTGTCACCTTAGTTATACATTTTGGGAAAGTACCTAAACTTTAAAGCAGAAATTGGGGCACTTTTGAAATTTTCATTTTTGACCAAAATCGACAGGTCCGGGGCTTAGGGAATTTCTCATATGCCACAAAACGGTTGAAGCTCCTGTTCAAAAATGATGCTCCATAATCAACTTCTGTCAACTTAGTGATACATTTTGGGATAGTACCTAAACTTTAAAGCAGAAATTGGGGCACTTTTGAAATTTTCATTTTTGACCAAAATCGACAGGTCCGGGGCTTAGGGAATTTCTCATATGCCACAAAATGGTTGAAGCTCCTGTTCAAAAATTATGCTCCGAAATCAACTTCTGTCACCTTAGTGATACATTTTGGGATAGTACCTAAACTTTAAAGCAGAAATTGGGGCACTTTTGACATTTTCATTTTAGACCAAAATCAACAGGTCCGGGGCTTAGGGAATTTCTCATATGCCACAAAACAGTTGAAGCTCCTGTTCAAAAATTATGCTCCATAATCAACTTCTGTCACCTTAGTGATACATTTTGGGATAGTACCTAAACTTTAAAGCAGAAATTGGGGCACTTTTGAAATTTTCATTGTTGACCAAAATCGACAGGTCCGGGGTTTAGGGAATTTCTCATATGCCACAAAACGGTTGAAGCTACTGTTCAAAAATTATGCTCTGAAATCAACTTCTGTCACCTTAGTGATACATTTTGGGATAGTACCTAAACTTTAAAGCAGAAATTGGGGCACTTTTGAAATTTTCATTTTTGACCAAAATTGACAGGTCCGGGGCTTAGGGAATTTCTCATATGCCACAAAACGGTTGAAGCTACTGTTCAAAAATTATGCTCCGAAATCAACTTCTGTCACCTTAGTTATACATTTTGGGAAAGTACCTAAACTTTAAAGCAGAAATTGGGGCACTTTTGAAATTTTCATTTTTGACCAAAATCGACAGGTCCGGGGCTTAGGGAATTTCTCATATGCCACAAAACGGTTGAAGCTCCTGTTCAAAAATGATGCTCCATAATCAACTTCTGTCACCTTAGTGATACATTTTGGGATAGTACCTAAAGTTTAAAGCAGAAATTGGGGCACTTTTGAAATTTTCATTTTTGACCAAAATCGACAGGTCCGGGGCTTAGGGAATTTACCATATGCCACAAAACAGTTAAAGCTACTGTTCAAAAATTATGCTCTGAAATCAACTTCTGTCACCTTAGTGATACATTTTGGGATAGTACCTAAACTTTAAAGCAGAAATTGGGGCACTTTTGAAATTTTCATTTTTGACCAAAATTGACAGGTCCGGGGCTTAGGGAATTTCTCATATGCCACAAAACGGTTGAAGCTACTGTTCAAAAATTATGCTCCGAAATCAACTTCTGTCACCTTAGTGATACATTTTGGGAAAGTACCTAAACTTTAAAGCAGAAATTGGGGCACTTTTGAAATTTTCATTTTTGACCAAAATCGACAGGTCCGGGGCTTAGGGAATTTCTCATATGCCACAAAACGGTTGAAGCTCCTGTTGAAAAATGATGCTCCATAATCAACTTCTGTCAACTTAGTGATACATTTTGGGATAGTACCTAAACTTTAAAGCAGAAATTGGGGCACTTTTGAAATTTTCATTTTTGACCAAAATCGACAGGTCCGGGGCTTAGGGAATTTCTCATATGCCACAAAACAGTTGAAGCTCCTGTTCAAAAATTATGCTCCGAAATCAACTTCTGTCACCTTAGTGATACATTTTGGGATAGTACCTAAACTTTAAAGCAGAAATTGGGGCACTTTGAAATTTTCATTTTTGACCAAAATCGACAGGTCCGGGGCTTAGGGAATTTCTCATATGCCACAAAACAGTTGAAGCTCCTGTTCAAAAATTATGCTCCATAATCAACTTCTGTCACCCTTAGTGATACATTTTGGGATAGTACCTAAAGTTTAAAGCAGAAATTGGGGCACTTTTGAAATTTTCATTTTTGACCAAAATCGACAGGTCCGGGGCTTAGGGAATTTCTCATATGCCACAAAACAGTTAAAGCTCCTGTTCAAAATTTATGCTCCGAAATCAACTTCTGTCACCTTAGTGATACATTTTGGGATAGTACCCTAAACTTTAAAGCAGAAATTGGGGCACTTTTGAAATTTTCATTTTTGACCAAAATCGACAGGTCCGGGGCTTAGGGAATTTCTCATATGCCACAAAACGGTTGAAGCTCCTGTTCAAAAATGATGCTCCGAAATAAACTTCTGTCACCTTAGTGATACATTTTGGGATAGTACCTAAACTTTAAAGCAGAAATTGGGGCACTTTTGAAATTTTCATTTTTGACCAAAATCGACAGGTCCGGGGCTTAGGGAATTTCTCATATGCCACAAAACAGTTTGAAGCTCCTGTTCAAAAATTATGCTCCATAATCAACTTCTGTCACCTTAGTGATACATTTTGGGATAGTACCTAAACTTTAAAGCAGAAATTGGGGCACTTTTGAAATTTTAATTTTTGACCAAAATTGACAGGTCCGGGGCTTAGGGAATTTCTCATATGCCACAAACGGTTGAAGCTACTGTTCAAAAATTATGCTCCGAAATCAACTTCTGTCACCTTAGTTATACATTTTGGGAAAGTACCTAAACTTTAAAGCAGAAATTTGGGCACTTTTGAAATTTTCATTTTTGACCAAAATCGACAGGTCCGGGGCTTAGGGAATTTCTCATATGCCACAAAACGGTTGAAGCTCCTGTTCAAAAATGATGCTCCATAATCAACTTCTGTCAACTTAGTGATACATTTTGGGATAGTACCTAAACTTTAAAGCAGAAATTGGGGCACTTTTGAAATTTTCATTTTTGACCAAAATCGACAGGTCCGGGGCTTAGGGAATTTCTCATATGCCACAAAACGGTTGAAGCTCCTGTTCAAAAATTATGCTCCGAAATCAACTTCTGTCACCTTAGTGATACATTTTGGGATAGTACCTAAACTTTAAAGCAGAAATTGGGGCACTTTTGAAATTTTCATTTTTGACCAAAATCGACAGGTCCGGGGCTTAGGGAATTTCTCATATGCCACAAAACAGTTGAAGCTCCTGTTCAAAAATTATGCTCTGAAATCAACTTCTGTCACCTTAGTGATACATTTTGGGATAGTACCTAAACTTTAAAGCAGAAATTGGGGCACTTTTGAAATTTTCATTTTTGACCAAAATCGACAGGTCCGGGGCTCAGGGAATTCATCATATCCCACAAAACAGTTGAAGCTACTGTTCAAAAATTATGCTCCATAATCAACTTCTGTCAGCTTAGTGATACATTTTGTGATATTACCTAAAGTTTAAAGCAGAAATTGGGGCACTTTTGAAATTTTCATTTTAGACCAAAATCAACAGGTCCGGGGCTTAGGGAATTTCTCATATGCCACAACACAGTTGAAGCTACTGTTCAAAAATTATGCTCCGAAATCAACTTCTGTCACCTTAGTGATACATTTTGGGATAGTACCTAAAGTTTAAAGCAGAAATTGGGGCACTTTTGAAATTTTCATTTTTGACCAAAATTGACAGGTCCGGGGCTTAGGGAATTTCTCATATGCCACAAAACGGTTGAAGCTCCTGTTCAAAAATGATGCTCCATAATCAACTTCTGTCACCTTAGTGATACATTTTGGGATAGTACCTAAAGTTTAAAGCAGAAATTGGGGCACTTTTGAAATTTTCATTTTTGACCAAAATCGACAGGTTCGGGGCTTAGGGAATTTACCATATGCCACAAAACAGTTGAAGCTACTGTTCAAAAATTATGCTCTGAAATCAACTTCTGTCACCTTAGTAATACATTTTGGGATAGTACCTAAACTTTAAAGCAGAAATTGGGGCACTTTTGAAATTTTCATTTTTGACCAAAATCGACAGGTCCGGGGGTTAGGGAATTTATCATATGCCACAACACAGTTGAAGCTACTGTTCAAAAATTATGCTCTGAAATCAACTTCTGTCAGCTTAGTGATACATTTTGGGATATTACCTAAAGTTTAAAGCAGAAATTGGGGCACTTTTGAAATTTTCATTTTAGACCAAAATCAACAGGTCCGGGGCTTAGGGAATTTCTCATATGCCACAACACAGTTGAAGCTACTGTTCAAAAATTATGCTCCGAAATCAACTTCTGTCACCTTAGTGATACATTTTGGGATAGTACCTAAACTTTAAAGCAGAAATTGGGGCACTTTTGAAATTTTCATTTTTGACCAAAATCGACAGGTCCGGGGCTTAGGGAATTTCTCATATGCCACAAAACAGTTGAAGTTCCTGTTCAAAAATTATGCTCCATAATCAACTTCTGTCACCTTAGTGATACATTTTGGGATAGTACCTAAACTTTAAAGCAGAAATTGGGGCACTTTTGAAATTTTCATTTTTGACCAAAATCAACAGGTCCGGGGCTTAGGGAATTCATCATATCCCACAAAACAGTTGAAGCTACTGTTCAAAAATTATGCTCTGAAATCAACTTCTGTCACCTTAGTGATACATTTTGGGATAGTACCTAAAGTTTAAAGCAGAAATTGGGGCACTTTTGAAATTTTCATTTTTGACCAAAATCGACAGGTCCGGGGCTTAGGGAATTTCTCATATGCCACAAAACGGTTGAAGCTCCTGTTCAAAAATTATGCTCCATAATCAACTTCTGTCACCTTAGTGATACATTTTGGGATAGTACCTAGAGTTTAAAGCAGAAATTGGGGCACTTTTGAAATTTTCATTTTTGACCAAAATAGACAGGTCCGGGGGTTAGGGAATTTATCATATGCCACAAAACAGTTGAAGCTACTGTTCAAAAATTATGCTCTGAAATCAACTTCTGTCACCTTAGTGATACATTTTGGGATATTACCTAAAGTTTAAAGCAGAAATTGGGGCACTTTTGAAATTTTCATTTTAGACCAAAATCAACAGGTCCGGGGCTTAGGGAATTTCTCATATGCCACAAAACGGTTGAAGCTACTGTTCAAAAATTATGCTCCGAAATCAACTTCTGTCACCTTAGTGATACATTTTGGGATAGTACCTAAAGTTTAAAGCAGAAATTGTGGCACTTTTGAAATTTTCATTTTTTAACCAAAATCGACAGGTCCGGGGCTTAGGGAATTTCTCATATGCCACAAAACGGTTGAAGCTCCTGTTCAAAAATGATGCTCCATAATCAACTTCTGTCACCTTAGTGATACATTTTGGGATAGTACCTAAAGTTTAAAGCAGAAATTGGGGCACTTTTGAAATTTTCATTTTTGACCAAAATCGACAGGTGCGGGGCTTAGGGAATTTACCATATGCCACAAAACAGTTGAAGCTACTGTTCAAAAATTATGCTCTGAAATCAACTTCTGTCACCTTAGTGATACATTTTGGGATAGTACCTAAACTTTAAAGCAGAAATTGGGGCACTTTTGAAATTTTCATTTTTGACCAAAATTGACAGGTCCGGGGCTTAGGGAATTTCTCATATGCCACAAAACGGTTGAAGCTACTGTTCAAAAATTATGCTCCGAAATCAACTTCTGTCACCTTAGTGATACATTTTGGGAAAGTACCTAAACTTTAAAGCAGAAATTGGGGCACTTTTGAAATTTTCATTTTTGACCAAAATCGACAGGTCCGGGGCTTAGGGAATTTCTCATATGCCACAAAACGGTTGAAGCTCCTGTTCAAAAATGATGCTCCATAATCAACTTCTGTCACCTTAGTGATACATTTTGGGATAGTACCTAAACTTTAAAGCAGAAATTGGGGCACTTTTGAAATTTTCATTTTTGACCAAAATCGACAGGTCCGGGGCTTAGGGAATTTCTCATATGCCACAAAACAGTTGAAGCTCCTGTTCAAAAATTATGCTCCATAATCAACTTCTGTCACCTTAGTGATACATTTTGGGATAGTACCTAAAGTTTAAAGCAGAAATTGGGGCACTTTTGAAATTTTCATTTTTGACCAAAATCGACAGGTCCGGGGCTTAGGGAATTTCTCATATGCCACAAAACAGTTAAAGCTCCTGTTCAAAATTTATGCTCCGAAATCAACTTCTGTCACCTTAGTGATACATTTTGGGATAGTACCTAAACTTTAAAGCAGAAATTGGGGCACTTTTGAAATTTTCATTTTTGACCAAAATCGACAGGTCCGGGGCTTAGGGAATTTCTCATATGCCACAAAACAGTTGAAGCTCCTGTTCATAAATTATGCTCCGAAATCAACTTCTGTCACCTTAGTGATACATTTTGGGATAGTACCTAAACTTTAAAGCAGAAATTGGGGCACTTTTGAAATTTTCATTTTTGACCAAAATCGACAGGTCCGGGGCTTAGGGAATTTCTCATATGCCACAAAACAGTTGAAGCTCCTGTTCAAAAATTATGCTCCATAATCAACTTCTGTCACCTTAGTGATACATTTTGGGATAGTACCTAAACTTTAAAGCAGAAATTGGGGCACTTTTGAAATTTTCATTTTTGACCAAAATCAACAGGTCCGGGGCTTAGGGAATTCATCATATCCCACAAAACAGTTGAAGCTACTGTTCAAAAATTATGCTCTGAAATCAACTTCTGTCACCTTAGTGATACATTTTGGGATAGTACCTAAAGTTTAAAGCAGAAATTGGGGCACTTTTGAAATTTTCATTTTTGACCAAAATCGACAGGTCCGGGGCTTAGGGAATTTCTCATATGCCACAAAACGGTTGAAGCTCCTGTTCAAAAATTATGCTCCATAATCAACTTCTGTCACCTTAGTGATACATTTTGGGATAGTACCTAGAGTTTAAAGCAGAAATTGGGGCACTTTTGAAATTTTCATTTTTGACCAAAATAGACAGGTCCGGGGGTTAGGGAATTTATCATATGCCACAAAACAGTTGAAGCTACTGTTCAAAAATTATGCTCTGAAATCAACTTCTGTCACCTTAGTGATACATTTTGGGATATTACCTAAAGTTTAAAGCAGAAATTGGGGCACTTTTGAAATTTTCATTTTAGACCAAAATCAACAGGTCCGGGGCTTAGGGAATTTCTCATATGCCACAAAACGGTTGAAGCTACTGTTCAAAAATTATGCTCCGAAATCAACTTCTGTCACCTTAGTGATACATTTTGGGATAGTACCTAAAGTTTAAAGCAGAAATTGTGGCACTTTTGAAATTTTCATTTTTTAACCAAAATCGACAGGTCCGGGGCTTAGGGAATTTCTCATATGCCACAAAACGGTTGAAGCTCCTGTTCAAAAATGATGCTCCATAATCAACTTCTGTCACCTTAGTGATACATTTTGGGATAGTACCTAAAGTTTAAAGCAGAAATTGGGGCACTTTTGAAATTTTCATTTTTGACCAAAATCGACAGGTCCGGGGCTTAGGGAATTTACCATATGCCACAAAACAGTTGAAGCTACTGTTCAAAAATTATGCTCTGAAATCAACTTCTGTCACCTTAGTGATACATTTTGGGATAGTACCTAAACTTTAAAGCAGAAATTGGGGCACTTTTGAAATTTTCATTTTTGACCAAAATTGACAGGTCCGGGGCTTAGGGAATTTCTCATATGCCACAAAACGGTTGAAGCTACTGTTCAAAAATTATGCTCCGAAATCAACTTCTGTCACCTTAGTGATACATTTTGGGAAAGTACCTAAACTTTAAAGCAGAAATTGGGGCACTTTTGAAATTTTCATTTTTGACCAAAATCGACAGGTCCGGGGCTTAGGGAATTTCTCATATGCCACAAAACGGTTGAAGCTCCTGTTCAAAAATGATGCTCCATAATCAACTTCTGTCACCTTAGTGATACATTTTGGGATAGTACCTAAACTTTAAAGCAGAAATTGGGGCACTTTTGAAATTTTCATTTTTGACCAAAATCGACAGGTCCGGGGCTTAGGGAATTTCTCATATGCCACAAAACAGTTGAAGCTCCTGTTCAAAAATTATGCTCCATTATCAACTTCTGTCACCTTAGTGATACATTTTGGGATAGTACCTAAAGTTTAAAGCAGAAATTGGGGCACTTTTGAAATTTTCATTTTTGACCAAAATCGACAGGTCCGGGGCTTAGGGAATTTACCATATGCCACAAAACAGTTAAAGCTACTGTTCAAAAATTATGCTCTGAAATCAACTTCTGTCACCTTAGTGATACATTTTGGGATAGTACCTAAACTTTAAAGCAGAAATTGGGGCACTTTTGAAATTTTCATTTTTGACCAAAATCGACAGGTCCGGGGCTTAGGGAATTTCTCATATGCCACAAAACAGTTGAAGCTCCTGTTCAAAAATTATGCTCCATAATCAACTTCTGTCACCTTAGTGATACATTTTGGGATAGTACCTAAAGTTTAAAGCAGAAATTGGGGCACTTTTGAAATTTTCATTTTTGACAAAAATCGACAGGTCCGGGGCTTAGGGAATTTCTCATATGCCACAAAACAGTTAAAGCTCCTGTTCAAAATTTATGCTCCGAAATCAACTTCTGTCACCTTAGTGATACATTTTGGGATAGTACCTAAACTTTAAAGCAGAAATTGGGGCACTTTTGAAATTTTCATTTTTGACCAAAATCGACAGGTCCGGGGCTTAGGGAATTTCTCATATGCCACAAAACAGTTGAAGCTCCTGTTCAAAAATTATGCTCCATAATCAACTTCTGTCACCTTAGTGATACATTTTGGGATAGTACCTAAAGTTTAAAGCAGAAATTGGGGCACTTTTGAAATTTTCATTTTTGACCAAAATCGACAGGTCCGGGGCTTAGGGAATTTCTCATATGCCACAAAACAGTTGAAGCTCCTGTTCAAAAATTATGCTCCATAATCAACTTCTGTCACCTTAGTGATACATTTTGGGATAGTACCTAAACTTTAAAGCAGAAATTGGGGCACTTTTGAAATTTTCATTTTTGACCAAAATCGACAGGTCCGGGGTTTAGGGAATTTCTCATATGCCACAAAACGGTTGAAGCTACTGTTCAAAAATTATGCTCTGAAATCAACTTCTGTCACCTTAGTGATACATTTTGGGATAGTACCTAAACTTTAAAGCAGAAATTGGGGCACTTTTGAAATTTTCATTTTTGACCAAAATAGACAGGTCCGGGGCTTAGGGAATTTCTCATATGCCACAAAACGGTTGAAGCTACTGTTCAAAAATTATGCTCCGAAATCAACTTCTGTCACCTTAGTTATACATTTTGGGAAAGTACCTAAACTTTAAAGCAGAAATTGGGGCACTTTTGAAATTTTCATTTTTGACCAAAATCGACAGGTCCGGGGCTTAGGGAATTTCTCATATGCCACAAAACGGTTGAAGCTCCTGTTCAAAAATGATGCTCCATAATCAACTTCTGTCAACTTAGTGATACATTTTGGGATAGTACCTAAACTTTAAAGCAGAAATTGGGGCACTTTTGAAATTTTCATTTTTGACCAAAATCGACAGGTCCGGGGCTTAGGGAATTTCTCATATGCCACAAAATGGTTGAAGCTCCTGTTCAAAAATTATGCTCCGAAATCAACTTCTGTCACCTTAGTGATACATTTTGGGATAGTACCTAAACTTTAAAGCAGAAATTGGGGCACTTTTGACATTTTCATTTTAGACCAAAATCAACAGGTCCGGGGCTTAGGGAATTTCTCATATGCCACAAAACAGTTGAAGCTCCTGTTCAAAAATTATGCTCCATAATCAACTTCTGTCACCTTAGTGATACATTTTGGGATAGTACCTAAACTTTAAAGCAGAAATTGGGGCACTTTTGAAATTTTCATTGTTGACCAAAATCGACAGGTCCGGGGTTTAGGGAATTTCTCATATGCCACAAAACGGTTGAAGCTACTGTTCAAAAATTATGCTCTGAAATCAACTTCTGTCACCTTAGTGATACATTTTGGGATAGTACCTAAACTTTAAAGCAGAAATTGGGGCACTTTTGAAATTTTCATTTTTGACCAAAATTGACAGGTCCGGGGCTTAGGGAATTTCTCATATGCCACAAAACGGTTGAAGCTACTGTTCAAAAATTATGCTCCGAAATCAACTTCTGTCACCTTAGTTATACATTTTGGGAAAGTACCTAAACTTTAAAGCAGAAATTGGGGCACTTTTGAAATTTTCATTTTTGACCAAAATCGACAGGTCCGGGGCTTAGGGAATTTCTCATATGCCACAAAACGGTTGAAGCTCCTGTTCAAAAATGATGCTCCATAATCAACTTCTGTCACCTTAGTGATACATTTTGGGATAGTACCTAAAGTTTAAAGCAGAAATTGGGGCACTTTTGAAATTTTCATTTTTGACCAAAATCGACAGGTCCGGGGCTTAGGGAATTTACCATATGCCACAAAACAGTTAAAGCTACTGTTCAAAAATTATGCTCTGAAATCAACTTCTGTCACCTTAGTGATACATTTTGGGATAGTACCTAAACTTTAAAGCAGAAATTGGGGCACTTTTGAAATTTTCATTTTTGACCAAAATTGACAGGTCCGGGGCTTAGGGAATTTCTCATATGCCACAAAACGGTTGAAGCTACTGTTCAAAAATTATGCTCCGAAATCAACTTCTGTCACCTTAGTGATACATTTTGGGAAAGTACCTAAACTTTAAAGCAGAAATTGGGGCACTTTTGAAATTTTCATTTTTGACCAAAATCGACAGGTCCGGGGCTTAGGGAATTTCTCATATGCCACAAAACGGTTGAAGCTCCTGTTGAAAAATGATGCTCCATAATCAACTTCTGTCAACTTAGTGATACATTTTGGGATAGTACCTAAACTTTAAAGCAGAAATTGGGGCACTTTTGAAATTTTCATTTTTGACCAAAATCGACAGGTCCGGGGCTTAGGGAATTTCTCATATGCCACAAAACAGTTGAAGCTCCTGTTCAAAAATTATGCTCCGAAATCAACTTCTGTCACCTTAGTGATACATTTTGGGATAGTACCTAAACTTTAAAGCAGAAATTGGGGCACTTTTGAAATTTTCATTTTTGACCAAAATCGACAGGTCCGGGGCTTAGGGAATTTCTCATATGCCACAAAACAGTTGAAGCTCCTGTTCAAAAATTATGCTCCATAATCAACTTCTGTCACCTTAGTGATACATTTTGGGATAGTACCTAAAGTTTAAAGCAGAAATTGGGGCACTTTTGAAATTTTCATTTTTGACCAAAATCGACAGGTCCGGGGCTTAGGGAATTTCTCATATGCCACAAAACAGTTAAAGCTCCTGTTCAAAATTTATGCTCCGAAATCAACTTCTGTCACCTTAGTGATACATTTTGGGATAGTACCTAAACTTTAAAGCAGAAATTGGGGCACTTTTGAAATTTTCATTTTTGACCAAAATCGACAGGTCCGGGGCTTAGGGAATTTCTCATATGCCACAAAACGGTTGAAGCTCCTGTTCAAAAATGATGCTCCGAAATAAACTTCTGTCACCTTAGTGATACATTTTGGGATAGTACCTAAACTTTAAAGCAGAAATTGGGGCACTTTTGAAATTTTCATTTTTGACCAAAATCGACAGGTCCGGGGCTTAGGGAATTTCTCATATGCCACAAAACAGTTGAAGCTCCTGTTCAAAAATTATGCTCCATAATCAACTTCTGTCACCTTAGTGATACATTTTGGGATAGTACCTAAACTTTAAAGCAGAAATTGGGGCACTTTTGAAATTTTAATTTTTGACCAAAATTGACAGGTCCGGGGCTTAGGGAATTTCTCATATGCCACAAAACGGTTGAAGCTACTGTTCAAAAATTATGCTCCGAAATCAACTTCTGTCACCTTAGTTATACATTTTGGGAAAGTACCTAAACTTTAAAGCAGAAATTTGGGCACTTTTGAAATTTTCATTTTTGACCAAAATCGACAGGTCCGGGGCTTAGGGAATTTCTCATATGCCACAAAACGGTTGAAGCTCCTGTTCAAAAATGATGCTCCATAATCAACTTCTGTCAACTTAGTGATACATTTTGGGATAGTACCTAAACTTTAAAGCAGAAATTGGGGCACTTTTGAAATTTTCATTTTTGACCAAAATCGACAGGTCCGGGGCTTAGGGAATTTCTCATATGCCACAAAACGGTTGAAGCTCCTGTTCAAAAATTATGCTCCGAAATCAACTTCTGTCACCTTAGTGATACATTTTGGGATAGTACCTAAACTTTAAAGCAGAAATTGGGGCACTTTTGAAATTTTCATTTTTGACCAAAATCGACAGGTCCGGGGCTTAGGGAATTTCTCATATGCCACAAAACAGTTGAAGCTCCTGTTCAAAAATTATGCTCTGAAATCAACTTCTGTCACCTTAGTGATACATTTTGGGATAGTACCTAAACTTTAAAGCAGAAATTGGGGCACTTTTGAAATTTTCATTTTTGACCAAAATCGACAGGTCCGGGGCTCAGGGAATTCATCATATCCCACAAAACAGTTGAAGCTACTGTTCAAAAATTATGCTCCATAATCAACTTCTGTCAGCTTAGTGATACATTTTGTGATATTACCTAAAGTTTAAAGCAGAAATTGGGGCACTTTTGAAATTTTCATTTTAGACCAAAATCAACAGGTCCGGGGCTTAGGGAATTTCTCATATGCCACAACACAGTTGAAGCTACTGTTCAAAAATTATGCTCCGAAATCAACTTCTGTCACCTTAGTGATACATTTTGGGATAGTACCTAAAGTTTAAAGCAGAAATTGGGGCACTTTTGAAATTTTCATTTTTGACCAAAATTGACAGGTCCGGGGCTTAGGGAATTTCTCATATGCCACAAAACGGTTGAAGCTCCTGTTCAAAAATGATGCTCCATAATCAACTTCTGTCACCTTAGTGATACATTTTGGGATAGTACCTAAAGTTTAAAGCAGAAATTGGGGCACTTTTGAAATTTTCATTTTTGACCAAAATCGACAGGTTCGGGGCTTAGGGAATTTACCATATGCCACAAAACAGTTGAAGCTACTGTTCAAAAATTATGCTCTGAAATCAACTTCTGTCACCTTAGTAATACATTTTGGGATAGTACCTAAACTTTAAAGCAGAAATTGGGGCACTTTTGAAATTTTCATTTTTGACCAAAATCGACAGGTCCGGGGGTTAGGGAATTTATCATATGCCACAACACAGTTGAAGCTACTGTTCAAAAATTATGCTCTGAAATCAACTTCTGTCAGCTTAGTGATACATTTTGGGATATTACCTAAAGTTTAAAGCAGAAATTGGGGCACTTTTGAAATTTTCATTTTAGACCAAAATCAACAGGTCCGGGGCTTAGGGAATTTCTCATATGCCACAACACAGTTGAAGCTACTGTTCAAAAATTATGCTCCGAAATCAACTTCTGTCACCTTAGTGATACATTTTGGGATAGTACCTAAAGTTTAAAGCAGAAATTGGGGCACTTTTGAAATTTTCATTTTTGACCAAAATTGACAGGTCCGGGGCTTAGGAAATTTCTCATATGCCACAAAACGGTTGAAGCTCCTGTTCAAAAATGATGCTCCATAATCAACTTCTGTCACCTTAGTGATACATTTTGGGATAGTACCTAAAGTTTAAAGCAGAAATTGGGGCACTTTTGAAATTTTCATTTTTGACCAAAATCGACAGGTCCGGGGCTTAGGGAATTTACCATATGCCACAAAACAGTTGAAGCTACTGTTCAAAAATTATGCTCTGAAATCAACTTCTGTCACCTTAGTGATACATTTTGGGATAGTACCTAAACTTTAAAGCAGAAATTGGGGCACTTTTGAAATTTTCATTTTTGACCAAAATCGACAGGTCCGGGGCTTAGGGAATTTCTCATATGCCACAAAACAGTTGAAGCTCCTGTTCAAAAATTATGCTCCATAATCAACTTCTGTCACCTTAGTGATACATTTTGGGATAGTACCTAAACTTTAAAGCAGAAATTGGGGCACTTTTGAAATTTTCATTTTTGACCAAAATCAACAGGTCCGGGGCTTAGGGAATTCATCATATCCCACAAAACAGTTGAAGCTACTGTTCAAAAATTATGCTCTGAAATCAACTTCTGTCACCTTAGTGATACATTTTGGGATAGTACCTAAAGTTTAAAGCAGAAATTGGGGCACTTTTGAAATTTTCATTTTTGACCAAAATCGACAGGTCCGGGGCTTAGGGAATTTCTCATATGCCACAAAACGGTTGAAGCTCCTGTTCAAAAATTATGCTCCATAATCAACTTCTGTCACCTTAGTGATACATTTTGGGATAGTACCTAGAGTTTAAAGCAGAAATTGGGGCACTTTTGAAATTTTCATTTTTGACCAAAATAGACAGGTCCGGGGGTTAGGGAATTTATCATATGCCACAAAACAGTTGAAGCTACTGTTCAAAAATTATGCTCTGAAATCAACTTCTGTCACCTTAGTGATACATTTTGGGATATTACCTAAAGTTTAAAGCAGAAATTGGGGCACTTTTGAAATTTTCATTTTAGACCAAAATCAACAGGTCCGGGGCTTAGGGAATTTCTCATATGCCACAAAACGGTTGAAGCTACTGTTCAAAAATTATGCTCCGAAATCAACTTCTGTCACCTTAGTGATACATTTTGGGATAGTACCTAAAGTTTAAAGCAGAAATTGTGGCACTTTTGAAATTTTCATTTTTTAACCAAAATCGACAGGTCGACAGGTCCGGGGCTTAGGAATTTCTCATATGCCACAAAACGGTTGAAGCTCCTGTTCAAAAATGATGCTCCATAATCAACTTCTGTCACCTTAGTGATACATTTTGGATAGTACCCTAAAGTTTAAAGCAGAAATTGGGGGCACTTTGAAATTTTCATTTTTGACCAAAATCGACAGGTCCGGGGCTTAGGGAATTTACCATATGCCACAAAACAGTTGAAGCTACTGTTCAAAAATTATGCTCTTGAAATCAACTTCTGTCACCTTAGTGATACATTTTGGGATAGTACCTAAACTTTAAAGCAGAAATTGGGGCACTTTTGAAATTTTCATTTTTGACCAAATTGACAGGTCCGGGGCTTAGGGAATTTCTCATATGCCACAAAACGGTTGAAGCTACTGTTCAAAAATTATGCTCCGAAATCAACTTCTGTCACCTTAGTGATACATTTTGGGAAAGTACCTAAACTTTAAAGCAGAAATTGGGGCACTTTTGAAATTTTCATTTTTGACCAAAATCGACAGGTCCGGGGCTTAGGGAATTTCTCATATGCCACAAAACGGTTGAAGCTCCTGTTCAAAATGATGCTCCATAATCAACTTCTGTCACCTTAGTGATACATTTTGGGATAGTACCTAAACTTTAAAGCAGAAATTGGGGCACTTTTGAAATTTTCATTTTTGACCAAAATCGACAGGTCCGGGGCTTAGGGAATTTCTCATATGCCACAAAACAGTTGAAGCTCCTGTTCAAAAATTATGCTCCATAATCAACTTCTGTCACCTTAGTGATACATTTTGGGATAGTACCTAAAGTTTAAAGCAGAAATTGGGGCACTTTTGAAATTTTCATTTTTGACCAAAATCGACAGGTCCGGGGCTTAGGGAATTTCTCATATGCCACAAAACAGTTAAAGCTCCTGTTCAAAATTTATGCTCCGAAATCAACTTCTGTCACCTTAGTGATACATTTTGGGATAGTACCTAAACTTTAAAGCAGAAATTGGGGCACTTTTGAAATTTTCATTTTTGACCAAAATCGACAGGTCCGGGGCTTAGGGAATTTCTCATATGCCACAAAACGGTTGAAGCTCCTGTTCAAAATTATGCTCCATAATCAACTTCTGTCACCTTAGTGATACATTTTGGGATAGTACCTAGAGTTTAAAGCAGAAATTGGGGCACTTTTGAAATTTTCATTTTTGACCAAAATAGACAGGTCCGGGGGTTAGGGAATTTATCATATGCCACAAAACAGTTGAAGCTACTGTTCAAAAATTATGCTCTGAAATCAACTTCTGTCACCTTAGTGATACATTTTGGGATATTACCTAAAGTTTAAAGCAGAAATTGGGGCACTTTTGAAATTTTCTTTTTAGACCAAATCAACAGGTCCGGGGCTTAGGGAATTTCTCATATGCCACAAAACGGTTGAAGCTACTGTTCAAAAATTATGCTCCGAAATCAACTTCTGTCACCTTAGTGATACATTTTGGGATAGTTACCTAAAGTTTAAAGCAGAAATTGTGGCACTTTTGAAATTTTCATTTTTAACCAAAATCGACAGGTCCGGGGCTTAGGAATTTCTCATATGCCACAAAACGGTTGAAGCTCCTGTTCAAAAATGATGCTCCATAATCAACTTCTGTCACCTTAGTGATACATTTTGGGATAGTACCTAAAGTTTAAAGCAGAAATTGGGGCACTTTTGAAATTTTCATTTTGACCAAAATCGACAGGTCCGGGGCTTAGGGAATTTACCATATGCCACAAAACAGTTGAAGCTACTGTTCAAAAATTATGCTCTGAAATCAACTTCTGTCACCTTAGTGATACATTTTGGGATAGTACCTAAACTTTAAAGCAGAAATTGGGGCACTTTTGAAATTTCCATTTTTGACCAAAATTGACAGGTCCGGGGCTTAGGGAATTTCTCATATGCCACAAAACGGTTGAAGCTACTGTTCAAAAAATTATGCTCCGAAATCAACTTCTGTCACCTTAGTGATACATTTTGGGAAAGTACCTAAACTTTTAAAGCAGAAATTGGGGCACTTTTGAAATTTTCATTTTTGACCAAAATCGACAGGGTCCGGGGCTTAGGGAATTTCTCATATGCCACAAAACGGTTGAAGCTCCTGTTCAAAATGATGCTCCATAATCAACTTCTGTCACCTTAGTGATACATTTTGGGATAGTACCTAAACTTTAAAGCAGAAATTGGGGCACTTTTGAAATTTTCATTTTTGACCAAAATCGACAGGTCCGGGGCTTAGGGAATTTCTCATATGCCACAAAACAGTGAAGCTCCTGTTCAAAAATTATGCTCCATAATCAACTTCTGTCACCTTAGTGATACATTTTGGGATAGTACCTAAAGTTTAAAGCAGAAATTGGGGCACTTTTGAAATTTTCATTTTTGACCAAAATCGACAGGTCCGGGGCTTAGGGAATTTACCATATGCCACAAAACAGTTAAAGCTACTGTTCAAAAATTATGCTCTGAAATCAACTTCTGTCACCTTAGTGATACATTTTGGGATAGTACCTAAACTTTAAAGCAGAAATTGGGGCACTTTTGAAATTTTCATTTTTGACCAAAATTGACAGGTCCGGGGCTTAGGGAATTTCTCATATGCCACAAAACGGTTGAAGCTACTGTTCAAAAATTATGCTCCGAAATCAACTTCTGTCACCTTAGTGATACATTTTGGGAAAGTACCTAAACTTTAAAGCAGAAATTGGGGCACTTTTGAAATTTTCATTTTTGACCAAAATCGACAGGTCCGGGGCTTAGGGAATTTCTCATATGCCACAAAACGGTTGAAGCTCCTGTTGAAAAATGATGCTCCATAATCAACTTCTGTCAACTTAGTGATACATTTTGGGATAGTACCTAAACTTTAAAGCAGAAATTGGGGCACTTTTGAAATTTTCATTTTTGACCAAAATCGACAGGGTCCGGGGCTTAGGGAATTTCTCATATGCCACAAAACAGTTGAAGCTCCTGTTCAAAAATTATGCTCCGAAATCAACTTCTGTCACCTTAGTGATACATTTTGGGATAGTACCTAAACTTTAAAGCAGAATTGGGGCACTTTTGAAAATTTTCATTTTTGACCAAAATCGACAGGTCCGGGGCTTAGGGAATTTCTCATATGCCACAAAACAGTTGAAGCTCCTGTTCAAAAATTATGCTCCATAATCAACTTCTGTCACCTTAGTGATACATTTTGGGATAGTACCTAAAGTTTAAAGCAGAAATTGGGGCACTTTTGAATTTTCATTTTTGACCAAAATCGACAGGTCCGGGGCTTAGGGAATTTCTCATATGCCACAAAACAGTTAAAGCTCCTGTTCAAAATTTATGCTCCGAAATCAACTTCTGTCACCTTAGTGATACATTTTGGGATAGTACCTAAACTTTAAAGCAGAAATTGGGGCACTTTTGAAATTTTCATTTTTGACCAAAATCGACAGGTCCGGGCTTAGGGAATTTCTCATATGCCACAAAACGGTTGAAGCTCCTGTTCAAAAATGATGCTCCGAAATAAACTTCTGTCACCTTAGTGATACATTTTGGATAGTACCCTAAACTTTAAAGCAGAAATTGGGGCACTTTTGAAATTTTCATTTTTTGACCAAAATCGACAGGTCCGGGCTTAGGGAATTTCTCATATGCCACAAAACAGTTGAAGCTCCTGTTCAAAAATTATGCTCCATAATCAACTTCTGTCACCTTAGTGATACATTTTGGGATAGTACCTAAACTTTAAAGCAGAAATTGGGGCACTTTTGAAATTTTCATTTTTGACCAAAATTGACAGGTCCGGGGCTTAGGGAATTTCTCATATGCCACAAAACGTTGAAGCTACTGTTCAAAAATTATGCTCCGAAATCAACTTCTGTCACCTTAGTTATACATTTTGGGAAAGTACCTAAACTTTAAAGCAGAAATTTGGGCACTTTTGAAATTTTCATTTTTGACCAAAATCGACAGGTCCGGGGCTTAGGGAATTTCTCATATGCCACAAAACGGTTGAAGCTCTGTTCAAAAATGATGCTCCATAATCAACTTCTGTCAACTTAGTGATACATTTTGGGATAGTACCTAAACTTTAAAGCAGAAATTGGGGCACTTTTGAAATTTTCATTTTTGACCAAAATCGACAGGTCCGGGGGCTTAGGGAATTTCTCATATGCCACAAAACGGTTGAAGCTCTGTTCAAAAATTATGCTCCGAAATCAACTTCTGTCACCTTAGTGATACATTTTGGGATAGTACCTAAACTTTAAAGCAGAAATTGGGGCACTTTTGAAATTTTCATTTTTGACCAAAATCGACAGGTCCGGGGCTTAGGGAATTTACCATATGCCACAAAACAGTTAAAGCTACTGTTCAAAAATTATGCTCTGAAATCAACTTCTGTCACCTTAGTGATACATTTTGGGATAGTACCTAAACTTTAAAGCAGAAATTGGGGCACTTTTGAAATTTCATTTTTGACCAAAATTGACAGGTCCGGGGCTTAGGGAATTTCTCATATGCCACAAAACGGTTGAAGCTACTGTTCAAAAAATTATGCTCCGAAATCAACTTCTGTCACCTTAGTGATACATTTTGGGAAAGTACCTAAACTTTAAAGCAGAAATTGGGGCACTTTTGAAATTTTCATTTTTGACCAAATCGACAGGTCCGGGGCTTAGGGAATTTCTCATATGCCACAAAACGGTTGAAGCTCCTGTTGAAAAATGATGCTCCCATAATCAACTTCTGTCAACTTAGTGATACATTTTGGGATAGTACCTAAACTTTAAAGCAGAAATTGGGGCACTTTTGAAATTTTCATTTTTGACCAAAATCGACAGGTCCGGGGCTTAGGGAATTTCTCATATGCCACAAAACAGTTGAAGCTCCTGTTCAAAAATTATGCTCCGAAATCAACTTCTGTCACCTTAGTGATACATTTTGGGATAGTACCTAAACTTTAAAGCAGAAATTGGGGCACTTTTGAAATTTTCATTTTTGACCAAAATCGACAGGTCCGGGGCTTAGGGAATTTCTCATATGCCACAAAACAGTTGAAGCTCCTGTTCAAAAATTATGCTCCATAATCAACTTCTGTCACCTTAGTGATACATTTTGGGATAGTACCTAAAGTTTAAAGCAGAAATTGGGGCACTTTTGAAATTTTCATTTTTGACCAAAATCGACAGGTCCGGGGCTTAGGGAATTTCTCATATGCCACAAAACAGTTAAAGCTCCTGTTCAAAATTTATGCTCCGAAATCAACTTCTGTCACCTTAGTGATACATTTTGGGATAGTACCTAAACTTTAAAGCAGAAATTGGGGCACTTTTGAAATTTTCATTTTTGACCAAAATCGACAGGTCCGGGGCTTAGGGAATTTCTCATATGCCACAAAACGGTTGAAGCTCCTGTTCAAAAATGATGCTCCGAAATAAACTTCTGTCACCTTAGTGATACATTTTGGGATAGTACCTAAACTTTAAAGCAGAAATTGGGGCACTTTTGAAATTTTCATTTTTGACCAAAATCGACAGGTCCGGGGCTTAGGGAATTTCTCATATGCCACAAAACAGTTGAAGCTCCTGTTCAAAAATTATGCTCCATAATCAACTTCTGTCACCTTAGTGATACATTTTGGGATAGTACCTAAACTTTAAAGCAGAAATTGGGGCACTTTTGAAATTTTAATTTTTGACCAAAATTGACAGGTCCGGGGCTTAGGGAATTTCTCATATGCCACAAAACGGTTGAAGCTACTGTTCAAAAATTATGCTCCGAAATCAACTTCTGTCACCTTAGTTATACATTTTGGGAAAGTACCTAAACTTTAAAGCAGAAATTTGGGCACTTTTGAAATTTTCATTTTTGACCAAAATCGACAGGTCCGGGGCTTAGGGAATTTCTCATATGCCACAAAACGGTTGAAGCTCCTGTTCAAAAATGATGCTCCATAATCAACTTCTGTCAACTTAGTGATACATTTTGGGATAGTACCTAAACTTTAAAGCAGAAATTGGGGCACTTTTGAAATTTTCATTTTTGACCAAAATCGACAGGTCCGGGGCTTAGGGAATTTCTCATATGCCACAAAACGGTTGAAGCTCCTGTTCAAAAATTATGCTCCGAAATCAACTTCTGTCACCTTAGTGATACATTTTGGGATAGTACCTAAACTTTAAAGCAGAAATTGGGGCACTTTTGAAATTTTCATTTTTGACCAAAATCGACAGGTCCGGGGCTTAGGGAATTTCTCATATGCCACAAAACAGTTGAAGCTCCTGTTCAAAAATTATGCTCTGAAATCAACTTCTGTCACCTTAGTGATACATTTTGGGATAGTACCTAAACTTTAAAGCAGAAATTGGGGCACTTTTGAAATTTTCATTTTTGACCAAAATCGACAGGTCCGGGGCTCAGGGAATTCATCATATCCCACAAAACAGTTGAAGCTACTGTTCAAAAATTATGCTCCATAATCAACTTCTGTCAGCTTAGTGATACATTTTGTGATATTACCTAAAGTTTAAAGCAGAAATTGGGGCACTTTTGAAATTTTCATTTTAGACCAAAATCAACAGGTCCGGGGCTTAGGGAATTTCTCATATGCCACAACACAGTTGAAGCTACTGTTCAAAAATTATGCTCCGAAATCAACTTCTGTCACCTTAGTGATACATTTTGGGATAGTACCTAAAGTTTAAAGCAGAAATTGGGGCACTTTTGAAATTTTCATTTTTGACCAAAATTGACAGGTCCGGGGCTTAGGGAATTTCTCATATGCCACAAAACGGTTGAAGCTCCTGTTCAAAAATGATGCTCCATAATCAACTTCTGTCACCTTAGTGATACATTTTGGGATAGTACCTAAAGTTTAAAGCAGAAATTGGGGCACTTTTGAAATTTTCATTTTTGACCAAAATCGACAGGTTCGGGGCTTAGGGAATTTACCATATGCCACAAAACAGTTGAAGCTACTGTTCAAAAATTATGCTCTGAAATCAACTTCTGTCACCTTAGTAATACATTTTGGGATAGTACCTAAACTTTAAAGCAGAAATTGGGGCACTTTTGAAATTTTCATTTTTGACCAAAATCGACAGGTCCGGGGGTTAGGGAATTTATCATATGCCACAACACAGTTGAAGCTACTGTTCAAAAATTATGCTCTGAAATCAACTTCTGTCAGCTTAGTGATACATTTTGGGATATTACCTAAAGTTTAAAGCAGAAATTGGGGCACTTTTGAAATTTTCATTTTAGACCAAAATCAACAGGTCCGGGGCTTAGGGAATTTCTCATATGCCACAACACAGTTGAAGCTACTGTTCAAAAATTATGCTCCGAAATCAACTTCTGTCACCTTAGTGATACATTTTGGGATAGTACCTAAAGTTTAAAGCAGAAATTGGGGCACTTTTGAAATTTTCATTTTTGACCAAAATTGACAGGTCCGGGGCTTAGGAAATTTCTCATATGCCACAAAACGGTTGAAGCTCCTGTTCAAAAATGATGCTCCATAATCAACTTCTGTCACCTTAGTGATACATTTTGGGATAGTACCTAAAGTTTAAAGCAGAAATTGGGGCACTTTTGAAATTTTCATTTTTGACCAAAATCGACAGGTCCGGGGCTTAGGGAATTTACCATATGCCACAAAACAGTTGAAGCTACTGTTCAAAAATTATGCTCTGAAATCAACTTCTGTCACCTTAGTGATACATTTTGGGATAGTACCTAAACTTTAAAGCAGAAATTGGGGCACTTTTGAAATTTTCATTTTTGACCAAAATCGACAGGTCCGGGGCTTAGGGAATTTCTCATATGCCACAAAACAGTTGAAGCTCCTGTTCAAAAATTATGCTCCATAATCAACTTCTGTCACCTTAGTGATACATTTTGGGATAGTACCTAAACTTTAAAGCAGAAATTGGGGCACTTTTGAAATTTTCATTTTTGACCAAAATCAACAGGTCCGGGGCTTAGGGAATTCATCATATCCCACAAAACAGTTGAAGCTACTGTTCAAAAATTATGCTCTGAAATCAACTTCTGTCACCTTAGTGATACATTTTGGGATAGTACCTAAAGTTTAAAGCAGAAATTGGGGCACTTTTGAAATTTTCATTTTTGACCAAAATCGACAGGTCCGGGGCTTAGGGAATTTCTCATATGCCACAAAACGGTTGAAGCTCCTGTTCAAAAATTATGCTCCATAATCAACTTCTGTCACCTTAGTGATACATTTTGGGATAGTACCTAGAGTTTAAAGCAGAAATTGGGGCACTTTTGAAATTTTCATTTTTGACCAAAATAGACAGGTCCGGGGGTTAGGGAATTTATCATATGCCACAAAACAGTTGAAGCTACTGTTCAAAAATTATGCTCTGAAATCAACTTCTGTCACCTTAGTGATACATTTTGGGATATTACCTAAAGTTTAAAGCAGAAATTGGGGCACTTTTGAAATTTTCATTTTAGACCAAAATCAACAGGTCCGGGGCTTAGGGAATTTCTCATATGCCACAAAACGGTTGAAGCTACTGTTCAAAAATTATGCTCCGAAATCAACTTCTGTCACCTTAGTGATACATTTTGGGATAGTACCTAAAGTTTAAAGCAGAAATTGTGGCACTTTTGAAATTTTCATTTTTTAACCAAAATCGACAGGTCCGGGGCTTAGGGAATTTCTCATATGCCACAAAACGGTTGAAGCTCCTGTTCAAAAATGATGCTCCATAATCAACTTCTGTCACCTTAGTGATACATTTTGGGATAGTACCTAAAGTTTAAAGCAGAAATTGGGGCACTTTTGAAATTTTCATTTTTGACCAAAATCGACAGGTCCGGGGCTTAGGGAATTTACCATATGCCACAAAACAGTTGAAGCTACTGTTCAAAAATTATGCTCTGAAATCAACTTCTGTCACCTTAGTGATACATTTTGGGATAGTACCTAAACTTTAAAGCAGAAATTGGGGCACTTTTGAAATTTTCATTTTTGACCAAAATTGACAGGTCCGGGGCTTAGGGAATTTCTCATATGCCACAAAACGGTTGAAGCTACTGTTCAAAAATTATGCTCCGAAATCAACTTCTGTCACCTTAGTGATACATTTTGGGAAAGTACCTAAACTTTAAAGCAGAAATTGGGGCACTTTTGAAATTTTCATTTTTGACCAAAATCGACAGGTCCGGGGCTTAGGGAATTTCTCATATGCCACAAAACGGTTGAAGCTCCTGTTCAAAAATGATGCTCCATAATCAACTTCTGTCACCTTAGTGATACATTTTGGGATAGTACCTAAACTTTAAAGCAGAAATTGGGGCACTTTTGAAATTTTCATTTTTGACCAAAATCGACAGGTCCGGGGCTTAGGGAATTTCTCATATGCCACAAAACAGTTGAAGCTCCTGTTCAAAAATTATGCTCCATAATCAACTTCTGTCACCTTAGTGATACATTTTGGGATAGTACCTAAAGTTTAAAGCAGAAATTGGGGCACTTTTGAAATTTTCATTTTTGACCAAAATCGACAGGTCCGGGGCTTAGGGAATTTCTCATATGCCACAAAACAGTTAAAGCTCCTGTTCAAAATTTATGCTCCGAAATCAACTTCTGTCACCTTAGTGATACATTTTGGGATAGTACCTAAACTTTAAAGCAGAAATTGGGGCACTTTTGAAATTTTCATTTTTGACCAAAATCGACAGGTCCGGGGCTTAGGGAATTTCTCATATGCCACAAAACAGTTGAAGCTCCTGTTCATAAATTATGCTCCGAAATCAACTTCTGTCACCTTAGTGATACATTTTGGGATAGTACCTAAACTTTAAAGCAGAAATTGGGGCACTTTTGAAATTTTCATTTTTGACCAAAATCGACAGGTCCGGGGCTTAGGGAATTTCTCATATGCCACAAAACAGTTGAAGCTCCTGTTCAAAAATTATGCTCCATAATCAACTTCTGTCACCTTAGTGATACATTTTGGGATAGTACCTAAACTTTAAAGCAGAAATTGGGGCACTTTTGAAATTTTCATTTTTGACCAAAATCAACAGGTCCGGGGCTTAGGGAATTCATCATATCCCACAAAACAGTTGAAGCTACTGTTCAAAAATTATGCTCTGAAATCAACTTCTGTCACCTTAGTGATACATTTTGGGATAGTACCTAAAGTTTAAAGCAGAAATTGGGGCACTTTTGAAATTTTCATTTTTGACCAAAATCGACAGGTCCGGGGCTTAGGGAATTTCTCATATGCCACAAAACGGTTGAAGCTCCTGTTCAAAAATTATGCTCCATAATCAACTTCTGTCACCTTAGTGATACATTTTGGGATAGTACCTAGAGTTTAAAGCAGAAATTGGGGCACTTTTGAAATTTTCATTTTTGACCAAAATAGACAGGTCCGGGGGTTAGGGAATTTATCATATGCCACAAAACAGTTGAAGCTACTGTTCAAAAATTATGCTCTGAAATCAACTTCTGTCACCTTAGTGATACATTTTGGGATATTACCTAAAGTTTAAAGCAGAAATTGGGGCACTTTTGAAATTTTCATTTTAGACCAAAATCAACAGGTCCGGGGCTTAGGGAATTTCTCATATGCCACAAAACGGTTGAAGCTACTGTTCAAAAATTATGCTCCGAAATCAACTTCTGTCACCTTAGTGATACATTTTGGGATAGTACCTAAAGTTTAAAGCAGAAATTGTGGCACTTTTGAAATTTTCATTTTTTAACCAAAATCGACAGGTCCGGGGCTTAGGGAATTTCTCATATGCCACAAAACGGTTGAAGCTCCTGTTCAAAAATGATGCTCCATAATCAACTTCTGTCACCTTAGTGATACATTTTGGGATAGTACCTAAAGTTTAAAGCAGAAATTGGGGCACTTTTGAAATTTTCATTTTTGACCAAAATCGACAGGTCCGGGGCTTAGGGAATTTACCATATGCCACAAAACAGTTGAAGCTACTGTTCAAAAATTATGCTCTGAAATCAACTTCTGTCACCTTAGTGATACATTTTGGGATAGTACCTAAACTTTAAAGCAGAAATTGGGGCACTTTTGAAATTTTCATTTTTGACCAAAATTGACAGGTCCGGGGCTTAGGGAATTTCTCATATGCCACAAAACGGTTGAAGCTACTGTTCAAAAATTATGCTCCGAAATCAACTTCTGTCACCTTAGTGATACATTTTGGGAAAGTACCTAAACTTTAAAGCAGAAATTGGGGCACTTTTGAAATTTTCATTTTTGACCAAAATCGACAGGTCCGGGGCTTAGGGAATTTCTCATATGCCACAAAACGGTTGAAGCTCCTGTTCAAAAATGATGCTCCATAATCAACTTCTGTCACCTTAGTGATACATTTTGGGATAGTACCTAAACTTTAAAGCAGAAATTGGGGCACTTTTGAAATTTTCATTTTTGACCAAAATCGACAGGTCCGGGGCTTAGGGAATTTCTCATATGCCACAAAACAGTTGAAGCTCCTGTTCAAAAATTATGCTCCATAATCAACTTCTGTCACCTTAGTGATACATTTTGGGATAGTACCTAAAGTTTAAAGCAGAAATTGGGGCACTTTTGAAATTTTCATTTTTGACCAAAATCGACAGGTCCGGGGCTTAGGGAATTTACCATATGCCACAAAACAGTTAAAGCTACTGTTCAAAAATTATGCTCTGAAATCAACTTCTGTCACCTTAGTGATACATTTTGGGATAGTACCTAAACTTTAAAGCAGAAATTGGGGCACTTTTGAAATTTTCATTTTTGACCAAAATTGACAGGTCCGGGGCTTAGGGAATTTCTCATATGCCACAAAACGGTTGAAGCTACTGTTCAAAAATTATGCTCCGAAATCAACTTCTGTCACCTTAGTGATACATTTTGGGAAAGTACCTAAACTTTAAAGCAGAAATTGGGGCACTTTTGAAATTTTCATTTTTGACCAAAATCGACAGGTCCGGGGCTTAGGGAATTTCTCATATGCCACAAAACGGTTGAAGCTCCTGTTGAAAAATGATGCTCCATAATCAACTTCTGTCAACTTAGTGATACATTTTGGGATAGTACCTAAACTTTAAAGCAGAAATTGGGGCACTTTTGAAATTTTCATTTTTGACCAAAATCGACAGGTCCGGGGCTTAGGGAATTTCTCATATGCCACAAAACAGTTGAAGCTCCTGTTCAAAAATTATGCTCCGAAATCAACTTCTGTCACCTTAGTGATACATTTTGGGATAGTACCTAAACTTTAAAGCAGAAATTGGGGCACTTTTGAAATTTTCATTTTTGACCAAAATCGACAGGTCCGGGGCTTAGGGAATTTCTCATATGCCACAAAACAGTTGAAGCTCCTGTTCAAAAATTATGCTCCATAATCAACTTCTGTCACCTTAGTGATACATTTTGGGATAGTACCTAAAGTTTAAAGCAGAAATTGGGGCACTTTTGAAATTTTCATTTTTGACCAAAATCGACAGGTCCGGGGCTTAGGGAATTTCTCATATGCCACAAAACAGTTAAAGCTCCTGTTCAAAATTTATGCTCCGAAATCAACTTCTGTCACCTTAGTGATACATTTTGGGATAGTACCTAAACTTTAAAGCAGAAATTGGGGCACTTTTGAAATTTTCATTTTTGACCAAAATCGACAGGTCCGGGGCTTAGGGAATTTCTCATATGCCACAAAACGGTTGAAGCTCCTGTTCAAAAATGATGCTCCGAAATAAACTTCTGTCACCTTAGTGATACATTTTGGGATAGTACCTAAACTTTAAAGCAGAAATTGGGGCACTTTTGAAATTTTCATTTTTGACCAAAATCGACAGGTCCGGGGCTTAGGGAATTTCTCATATGCCACAAAACAGTTGAAGCTCCTGTTCAAAAATTATGCTCCATAATCAACTTCTGTCACCTTAGTGATACATTTTGGGATAGTACCTAAACTTTAAAGCAGAAATTGGGGCACTTTTGAAATTTTCATTTTTGACCAAAATTGACAGGTCCGGGGCTTAGGGAATTTCTCATATGCCACAAAACGGTTGAAGCTACTGTTCAAAAATTATGCTCCGAAATCAACTTCTGTCACCTTAGTTATACATTTTGGGAAAGTACCTAAACTTTAAAGCAGAAATTTGGGCACTTTTGAAATTTTCATTTTTGACCAAAATCGACAGGTCCGGGGCTTAGGGAATTTCTCATATGCCACAAAACGGTTGAAGCTCCTGTTCAAAAATGATGCTCCATAATCAACTTCTGTCAACTTAGTGATACATTTTGGGATAGTACCTAAACTTTAAAGCAGAAATTGGGGCACTTTTGAAATTTTCATTTTTGACCAAAATCGACAGGTCCGGGGCTTAGGGAATTTCTCATATGCCACAAAACGGTTGAAGCTCCTGTTCAAAAATTATGCTCCGAAATCAACTTCTGTCACCTTAGTGATACATTTTGGGATAGTACCTAAACTTTAAAGCAGAAATTGGGGCACTTTTGAAATTTTCATTTTTGACCAAAATCGACAGGTCCGGGGCTTAGGGAATTTCTCATATGCCACAAAACAGTTGAAGCTCCTGTTCAAAAATTATGCTCTGAAATCAACTTCTGTCACCTTAGTGATACATTTTGGGATAGTACCTAAACTTTAAAGCAGAAATTGGGGCACTTTTGAAATTTTCATTTTTGACCAAAATCGACAGGTCCGGGGCTCAGGGAATTCATCATATCCCACAAAACAGTTGAAGCTACTGTTCAAAAATTATGCTCCATAATCAACTTCTGTCAGCTTAGTGATACATTTTGTGATATTACCTAAAGTTTAAAGCAGAAATTGGGGCACTTTTGAAATTTTCATTTTAGACCAAAATCAACAGGTCCGGGGCTTAGGGAATTTCTCATATGCCACAACACAGTTGAAGCTACTGTTCAAAAATTATGCTCCGAAATCAACTTCTGTCACCTTAGTGATACATTTTGGGATAGTACCTAAAGTTTAAAGCAGAAATTGGGGCACTTTTGAAATTTTCATTTTTGACCAAAATCGACAGGTCCGGGGCTTAGGGAATTTCTCATATGCCACAAAACGGTTGAAGCTCCTGTTCAAAAATGATGCTCCATAATCAACTTCTGTCACCTTAGTGATACATTTTGGGATAGTACCTAAACTTTAAAGCAGAAATTGGGGCACTTTTGAAATTTTCATTTTTGACCAAAATCGACAGGTCCGGGGCTTAGGGAATTTCTCATATGCCACAAAACAGTTGAAGCTCCTGTTCAAAAATTATGCTCCATAATCAACTTCTGTCACCTTAGTGATACATTTTGGGATAGTACCTAAAGTTTAAAGCAGAAATTGGGGCACTTTTGAAATTTTCATTTTTGACCAAAATCGACAGGTCCGGGGCTTAGGGAATTTCTCATATGCCACAAAACAGTTAAAGCTCCTGTTCAAAATTTATGCTCCGAAATCAACTTCTGTCACCTTAGTGATACATTTTGGGATAGTACCTAAACTTTAAAGCAGAAATTGGGGCACTTTTGAAATTTTCATTTTTGACCAAAATCGACAGGTCCGGGGCTTAGGGAATTTCTCATATGCCACAAAACAGTTGAAGCTCCTGTTCATAAATTATGCTCCGAAATCAACTTCTGTCACCTTAGTGATACATTTTGGGATAGTACCTAAACTTTAAAGCAGAAATTGGGGCACTTTTGAAATTTTCATTTTTGACCAAAATCGACAGGTCCGGGGCTTAGGGAATTTCTCATATGCCACAAAACAGTTGAAGCTCCTGTTCAAAAATTATGCTCCATAATCAACTTCTGTCACCTTAGTGATACATTTTGGGATAGTACCTAAACTTTAAAGCAGAAATTGGGGCACTTTTGAAATTTTCATTTTTGACCAAAATCAACAGGTCCGGGGCTTAGGGAATTCATCATATCCCACAAAACAGTTGAAGCTACTGTTCAAAAATTATGCTCTGAAATCAACTTCTGTCACCTTAGTGATACATTTTGGGATAGTACCTAAAGTTTAAAGCAGAAATTGGGGCACTTTTGAAATTTTCATTTTTGACCAAAATCGACAGGTCCGGGGCTTAGGGAATTTCTCATATGCCACAAAACGGTTGAAGCTCCTGTTCAAAAATTATGCTCCATAATCAACTTCTGTCACCTTAGTGATACATTTTGGGATAGTACCTAGAGTTTAAAGCAGAAATTGGGGCACTTTTGAAATTTTCATTTTTGACCAAAATAGACAGGTCCGGGGGTTAGGGAATTTATCATATGCCACAAAACAGTTGAAGCTACTGTTCAAAAATTATGCTCTGAAATCAACTTCTGTCACCTTAGTGATACATTTTGGGATATTACCTAAAGTTTAAAGCAGAAATTGGGGCACTTTTGAAATTTTCATTTTAGACCAAAATCAACAGGTCCGGGGCTTAGGGAATTTCTCATATGCCACAAAACGGTTGAAGCTACTGTTCAAAAATTATGCTCCGAAATCAACTTCTGTCACCTTAGTGATACATTTTGGGATAGTACCTAAAGTTTAAAGCAGAAATTGTGGCACTTTTGAAATTTTCATTTTTTAACCAAAATCGACAGGTCCGGGGCTTAGGGAATTTCTCATATGCCACAAAACGGTTGAAGCTCCTGTTCAAAAATGATGCTCCATAATCAACTTCTGTCACCTTAGTGATACATTTTGGGATAGTACCTAAAGTTTAAAGCAGAAATTGGGGCACTTTTGAAATTTTCATTTTTGACCAAAATCGACAGGTCCGGGGCTTAGGGAATTTACCATATGCCACAAAACAGTTGAAGCTACTGTTCAAAAATTATGCTCTGAAATCAACTTCTGTCACCTTAGTGATACATTTTGGGATAGTACCTAAACTTTAAAGCAGAAATTGGGGCACTTTTGAAATTTTCATTTTTGACCAAAATTGACAGGTCCGGGGCTTAGGGAATTTCTCATATGCCACAAAACGGTTGAAGCTACTGTTCAAAAATTATGCTCCGAAATCAACTTCTGTCACCTTAGTGATACATTTTGGGAAAGTACCTAAACTTTAAAGCAGAAATTGGGGCACTTTTGAAATTTTCATTTTTGACCAAAATCGACAGGTCCGGGGCTTAGGGAATTTCTCATATGCCACAAAACGGTTGAAGCTCCTGTTCAAAAATGATGCTCCATAATCAACTTCTGTCACCTTAGTGATACATTTTGGGATAGTACCTAAACTTTAAAGCAGAAATTGGGGCACTTTTGAAATTTTCATTTTTGACCAAAATCGACAGGTCCGGGGCTTAGGGAATTTCTCATATGCCACAAAACAGTTGAAGCTCCTGTTCAAAAATTATGCTCCATAATCAACTTCTGTCACCTTAGTGATACATTTTGGGATAGTACCTAAAGTTTAAAGCAGAAATTGGGGCACTTTTGAAATTTTCATTTTTGACCAAAATCGACAGGTCCGGGGCTTAGGGAATTTACCATATGCCACAAAACAGTTAAAGCTACTGTTCAAAAATTATGCTCTGAAATCAACTTCTGTCACCTTAGTGATACATTTTGGGATAGTACCTAAACTTTAAAGCAGAAATTGGGGCACTTTTGAAATTTTCATTTTTGACCAAAATTGACAGGTCCGGGGCTTAGGGAATTTCTCATATGCCACAAAACGGTTGAAGCTACTGTTCAAAAATTATGCTCCGAAATCAACTTCTGTCACCTTAGTGATACATTTTGGGAAAGTACCTAAACTTTAAAGCAGAAATTGGGGCACTTTTGAAATTTTCATTTTTGACCAAAATCGACAGGTCCGGGGCTTAGGGAATTTCTCATATGCCACAAAACGGTTGAAGCTCCTGTTGAAAAATGATGCTCCATAATCAACTTCTGTCAACTTAGTGATACATTTTGGGATAGTACCTAAACTTTAAAGCAGAAATTGGGGCACTTTTGAAATTTTCATTTTTGACCAAAATCGACAGGTCCGGGGCTTAGGGAATTTCTCATATGCCACAAAACAGTTGAAGCTCCTGTTCAAAAATTATGCTCCGAAATCAACTTCTGTCACCTTAGTGATACATTTTGGGATAGTACCTAAACTTTAAAGCAGAAATTGGGGCACTTTTGAAATTTTCATTTTTGACCAAAATCGACAGGTCCGGGGCTTAGGGAATTTCTCATATGCCACAAAACAGTTGAAGCTCCTGTTCAAAAATTATGCTCCATAATCAACTTCTGTCACCTTAGTGATACATTTTGGGATAGTACCTAAAGTTTAAAGCAGAAATTGGGGCACTTTTGAAATTTTCATTTTTGACCAAAATCGACAGGTCCGGGGCTTAGGGAATTTCTCATATGCCACAAAACAGTTAAAGCTCCTGTTCAAAATTTATGCTCCGAAATCAACTTCTGTCACCTTAGTGATACATTTTGGGATAGTACCTAAACTTTAAAGCAGAAATTGGGGCACTTTTGAAATTTTCATTTTTGACCAAAATCGACAGGTCCGGGGCTTAGGGAATTTCTCATATGCCACAAAACGGTTGAAGCTCCTGTTCAAAAATGATGCTCCGAAATAAACTTCTGTCACCTTAGTGATACATTTTGGGATAGTACCTAAACTTTAAAGCAGAAATTGGGGCACTTTTGAAATTTTCATTTTTGACCAAAATCGACAGGTCCGGGGCTTAGGGAATTTCTCATATGCCACAAAACAGTTGAAGCTCCTGTTCAAAAATTATGCTCCATAATCAACTTCTGTCACCTTAGTGATACATTTTGGGATAGTACCTAAACTTTAAAGCAGAAATTGGGGCACTTTTGAAATTTTCATTTTTGACCAAAATTGACAGGTCCGGGGCTTAGGGAATTTCTCATATGCCACAAAACGGTTGAAGCTACTGTTCAAAAATTATGCTCCGAAATCAACTTCTGTCACCTTAGTTATACATTTTGGGAAAGTACCTAAACTTTAAAGCAGAAATTTGGGCACTTTTGAAATTTTCATTTTTGACCAAAATCGACAGGTCCGGGGCTTAGGGAATTTCTCATATGCCACAAAACGGTTGAAGCTCCTGTTCAAAAATGATGCTCCATAATCAACTTCTGTCAACTTAGTGATACATTTTGGGATAGTACCTAAACTTTAAAGCAGAAATTGGGGCACTTTTGAAATTTTCATTTTTGACCAAAATCGACAGGTCCGGGGCTTAGGGAATTTCTCATATGCCACAAAACGGTTGAAGCTCCTGTTCAAAAATTATGCTCCGAAATCAACTTCTGTCACCTTAGTGATACATTTTGGGATAGTACCTAAACTTTAAAGCAGAAATTGGGGCACTTTTGAAATTTTCATTTTTGACCAAAATCGACAGGTCCGGGGCTTAGGGAATTTCTCATATGCCACAAAACAGTTGAAGCTCCTGTTCAAAAATTATGCTCTGAAATCAACTTCTGTCACCTTAGTGATACATTTTGGGATAGTACCTAAACTTTAAAGCAGAAATTGGGGCACTTTTGAAATTTTCATTTTTGACCAAAATCGACAGGTCCGGGGCTCAGGGAATTCATCATATCCCACAAAACAGTTGAAGCTACTGTTCAAAAATTATGCTCCATAATCAACTTCTGTCAGCTTAGTGATACATTTTGTGATATTACCTAAAGTTTAAAGCAGAAATTGGGGCACTTTTGAAATTTTCATTTTAGACCAAAATCAACAGGTCCGGGGCTTAGGGAATTTCTCATATGCCACAACACAGTTGAAGCTACTGTTCAAAAATTATGCTCCGAAATCAACTTCTGTCACCTTAGTGATACATTTTGGGATAGTACCTAAAGTTTAAAGCAGAAATTGGGGCACTTTTGAAATTTTCATTTTTGACCAAAATTGACAGGTCCGGGGCTTAGGGAATTTACCATATGCCACAAAACAGTTGAAGCTACTGTTCAAAAATTATGCTCTGAAATCAACTTCTGTCACCTTAGTAATACATTTTGGGATAGTACCTAAACTTTAAAGCAGAAATTGGGGCACTTTTGAAATTTTCATTTTTGACCAAAATCGACAGGTCCGGGGGTTAGGGAATTTATCATATGCCACAACACAGTTGAAGCTACTGTTCAAAAATTATGCTCTGAAATCAACTTCTGTCAGCTTAGTGATACATTTTGGGATATTACCTAAAGTTTAAAGCAGAAATTGGGGCACTTTTGAAATTTTCATTTTAGACCAAAATCAACAGGTCCGGGGCTTAGGGAATTTCTCATATGCCACAACACAGTTGAAGCTACTGTTCAAAAATTATGCTCCGAAATCAACTTCTGTCACCTTAGTGATACATTTTGGGATAGTACCTAAAGTTTAAAGCAGAAATTGGGGCACTTTTGAAATTTTCATTTTTGACCAAAATTGACAGGTCCGGGGCTTAGGGAATTTCTCATATGCCACAAAACGGTTGAAGCTCCTGTTCAAAAATGATGCTCCATAATCAACTTCTGTCACCTTAGTGATACATTTTGGGATAGTACCTAAAGTTTAAAGCAGAAATTGGGGCACTTTTGAAATTTTCATTTTTGACCAAAATCGACAGGTCCGGGGCTTAGGGAATTTACCATATGCCACAAAACAGTTGAAGCTACTGTTCAAAAATTATGCTCTGAAATCAACTTCTGTCACCTTAGTGATACATTTTGGGATAGTACCTAAACTTTAAAGCAGAAATTGGGGCACTTTTGAAATTTTCATTTTTGACCAAAATCGACAGGTCCGGGGCTTAGGGAATTTCTCATATGCCACAAAACAGTTGAAGCTCCTGTTCAAAAATTATGCTCCATAATCAACTTCTGTCACCTTAGTGATACATTTTGGGATAGTACCTAAACTTTAAAGCAGAAATTGGGGCACTTTTGAAATTTTCATTTTTGACCAAAATCAACAGGTCCGGGGCTTAGGGAATTCATCATATCCCACAAAACAGTTGAAGCTACTGTTCAAAAATTATGCTCTGAAATCAACTTCTGTCACCTTAGTGATACATTTTGGGATAGTACCTAAAGTTTAAAGCAGAAATTGGGGCACTTTTGAAATTTTCATTTTTGTCCAAAATCGACAGGTCCGGGGCTTAGGGAATTTCTCATATGCCACAAAACGGTTGAAGCTCCTGTTCAAAAATTATGCTCCATAATCAACTTCTGTCACCTTAGTGATACATTTTGGGATAGTACCTAGAGTTTAAAGCAGAAATTGGGGCACTTTTGAAATTTTAATTTTTGACCAAAATAGACAGGTCCGGGGGTTAGGGAATTTATCATATGCCACAAAACAGTTGAAGCTACTGTTCAAAAATTATGCTCTGAAATCAACTTCTGTCACCTTAGTGATACATTTTGGGATATTACCTAAAGTTTAAAGCAGAAATTGGGGCACTTTTGAAATTTTCATTTTAGACCAAAATCAACAGGTCCGGGGCTTAGGGAATTTCTCATATGCCACAAAACGGTTGAAGCTACTGTTCAAAAATTATGCTCCGAAATCAACTTCTGTCACCTTAGTGATACATTTTGGGATAGTACCTAAAGTTTAAAGCAGAAATTGGGGCACTTTTGAAATTTTCATTTTTTAACCAAAATCGACAGGTCCGGGGCTTAGGGAATTTCTCATATGCCACAAAACGGTTGAAGCTCCTGTTCAAAAATGATGCTCCATAATCAACTTCTGTCACCTTAGTGATACATTTTGGGATAGTACCTAAAGTTTAAAGCAGAAATTGGGGCACTTTTGAAATTTTCATTTTTGACCAAAATCGACAGGTCCGGGGCTTAGGGAATTTACCATATGCCACAAAACAGTTGAAGCTACTGTTCAAAAATTATGCTCTGAAATCAACTTCTGTCACCTTAGTGATACATTTTGGGATAGTACCTAAACTTTAAAGCAGAAATTGGGGCACTTTTGAAATTTTCATTTTTGACCAAAATTGACAGGTCCGGGGCTTAGGGAATTTCTCATATGCCACAAAACGGTTGAAGCTACTGTTCAAAAATTATGCTCCGAAATCAACTTCTGTCACCTTAGTGATACATTTTGGGAAAGTACCTAAACTTTAAAGCAGAAATTGGGGCACTTTTGAAATTTTCATTTTTGACCAAAATCGACAGGTCCGGGGCTTAGGGAATTTCTCATATGCCACAAAACGGTTGAAGCTCCTGTTGAAAAATGATGCTCCATAATCAACTTCTGTCAACTTAGTGATACATTTTGGGATAGTACCTAAACTTTAAAGCAGAAATTGGGGCACTTTTGAAATTTTCATTTTTGACCAAAATCGACAGGTCCGGGGCTTAGGGAATTTCTCATATGCCACAAAACAGTTGAAGCTCCTGTTCAAAAATTATGCTCCATAATCAACTTCTGTCACCTTAGTGATACATTTTGGGATAGTACCTAAAGTTTAAAGCAGAAATTGGGGCACTTTTGAAATTTTCATTTTTGACCAAAATCGACAGGTCCGGGGCTTAGGGAATTTCTCATATGCCACAAAACAGTTAAAGCTCCTGTTCAAAATTTATGCTCCGAAATCAACTTCTGTCACCTTAGTGATACATTTTGGGATAGTACCTAAACTTTAAAGCAGAAATTGGGGCACTTTTGAAATTTTCATTTTTGACCAAAATCGACAGGTCCGGGGCTTAGGGAATTTCTCATATGCCACAAAACAGTTGAAGCTCCTGTTCATAAATTATGCTCCGAAATCAACTTCTGTCACCTTAGTGATACATTTTGGGATAGTACCTAAACTTTAAAGCAGAAATTGGGGCACTTTTGAAATTTTCATTTTTGACCAAAATCGACAGGTCCGGGGCTTAGGGAATTTCTCATATGCCACAAAACAGTTGAAGCTCCTGTTCAAAAATTATGCTCCATAATCAACTTCTGTCACCTTAGTGATACATTTTGGGATAGTACCTAAAGTTTAAAGCAGAAATTGGGGCACTTTTGAAATTTTCATTTTTGACCAAAATCGACAGGTCCGGGGCTTAGGGAATTTCTCATATGCCACAAAACAGTTAAAGCTCCTGTTCAAAATTTATGCTCCGAAATCAACTTCTGTCACCTTAGTGATACATTTTGGGATAGTACCTAAACTTTAAAGCAGAAATTGGGGCACTTTTGAAATTTTCATTTTTGACCAAAATCGACAGGTCCGGGGCTTAGGGAATTTCTCATATGCCACAAAACGGTTGAAGCTCCTGTTCAAAAATGATGCTCCGAAATCAACTTCTGTCACCTTAGTGATACATTTTGGGATAGTACCTAAACTTTAAAGCAGAAATTGGGGCACTTTTGAAATTTTCATTTTTGACCAAAATCGACAGGTCCGGGGCTTAGGGAATTTCTCATATGCCACAAAACGGTTGAAGCTACTGTTCAAAAATTATGCTCCGAAATCAACTTCTGTCACCTTAGTGATACATTTTGGGAAAGTACCTAAACTTTAAAGCAGAAATTGGGGCACTTTTGAAATTTTCATTTTTGACCAAAATCGACAGGTCCGGGGCTTAGGGAATTTCTCATGTGCCACAAAACGGTTAAAGCTCCTATTGAAAAATGATGCTCCATAATCAACTTCTGTCAACTTAGTGATACATTTTGGGATAGTACCTAAACTTTAAAGCAGAAATTGGGGCACTTTTGAAATTTTCATTTTTGACCAAAATCGACAGGTCCGGGGCTTAGGGAATTTCTCATATGCCACAAAACAGTTGAAGCTCCTGTTCAAAAATTATGCTCCATAATCAACTTCTGTCACCTTAGTGATACATTTTGGGATAGTACCTAAAGTTTAAAGCAGAAATTGGGGCACTTTTGAAATTTTCATTTTTGACCAAAATCGACAGGTCCGGGGCTTAGGGAATTTCTCATATGCCACAAAACAGTTAAAGCTCCTGTTCAAAATTTATGCTCCGAAATCAACTTCTGTCACCTTAGTGATACATTTTGGGATAGTACCTAAACTTTAAAGCAGAAATTGGGGCACTTTTGAAATTTTCATTTTTGACCAAAATCGACAGGTCCGGGGCTTAGGGAATTTCTCATATGCCACAAAACAGTTGAAGCTCCTGTTCAAAAATTATGCTCCGAAATCAACTTCTGTCACCTTAGTGATACATTTTGGGATAGTACCTAAACTTTAAAGCAGAAATTGGGGCACTTTTGAAATTTTCATTTTTGACCAAAATCGACAGGTCCGGGGCTTAGGGAATTTCTCATATGCCACAAAACAGTTGAAGCTCCTGTTCAAAAATTATGCTCCATAATCAACTTCTGTCACCTTAGTGATACATTTTGGGATAGTACCTAAAGTTTAAAGCAGAAATTGGGGCACTTTTGAAATTTTCATTTTTGACCAAAATCGACAGGTCCGGGGCTTAGGGAATTTCTCATATGCCACAAAACAGTTGAAGCTCCTGTTCAAAAATTATGCTCCATAATCAACTTCTGTCACCTTAGTGATACATTTTGGGATAGTACCTAAAGTTTAAAGCAGAAATTGGGGCACTTTTGAAATTTTCATTTTTGACCAAAATCGACAGGTCCGGGGTTTAGGGAATTTCTCATATGCCACAAAACGGTTGAAGCTACTGTTCAAAAATTATGCTCTGAAATCAACTTCTGTCACCTTAGTGATACATTTTGGGATAGTACCTAAACTTTAAAGCAGAAATTGGGGCACTTTTGAAATTTTCATTTTTGACCAAAATAGACAGGTCCGGGGCTTAGGGAATTTCTCATATGCCACAAAACGGTTGAAGCTACTGTTCAAAAATTATGCTCCGAAATCAACTTCTGTCACCTTAGTTATACATTTTGGGAAAGTACCTAAACTTTAAAGCAGAAATTGGGGCACTTTTGAAATTTTCATTTTTGACCAAAATCGACAGGTCCGGGGCTTAGGGAATTTCTCATATGCCACAAAACGGTTGAAGCTCCTGTTCAAAAATGATGCTCCATAATCAACTTCTGTCAACTTAGTGATACATTTTGGGATAGTACCTAAACTTTAAAGCAGAAATTGGGGCACTTTTGAAATTTTCATTTTTGACCAAAATCGACAGGTCCGGGGCTTAGGGAATTTCTCATATGCCACAAAACGGTTGAAGCTCCTGTTCAAAAATTATGCTCCGAAATCAACTTCTGTCACCTTAGTGATACATTTTGGGATAGTACCTAAACTTTAAAGCAGAAATTGGGGCACTTTTGAAATTTTCATTTTAGACCAAAATCAACAGGTCCGGGGCTTAGGGAATTTCTCATATGCCACAAAACAGTTGAAGCTCCTGTTCAAAAATTATGCTCCATAATCAACTTCTGTCACCTTAGTGATACATTTTGGGATAGTACCTAAACTTTAAAGCAGAAATTGGGGCACTTTTGAAATTTTCATTGTTGACCAAAATCGACAGGTCCGGGGTTTAGGGAATTTCTCATATGCCACAAAACGGTTGAAGCTACTGTTCAAAAATTATGCTCTGAAATCAACTTCTGTCACCTTAGTGATACATTTTGGGATAGTACCTAAACTTTAAAGCAGAAATTGGGGCACTTTTGAAATTTTCATTTTTGACCAAAATTGACAGGTCCGGGGCTTAGGGAATTTCTCATATGCCACAAAACGGTTGAAGCTACTGTTCAAAAATTATGCTCCGAAATCAACTTCTGTCACCTTAGTTATACATTTTGGGAAAGTACCTAAACTTTAAAGCAGAAATTGGGGCACTTTTGAAATTTTCATTTTTGACCAAAATCGACAGGTCCGGGGCTTAGGGAATTTCTCATATGCCACAAAACGGTTGAAGCTCCTGTTCAAAAATGATGCTCCATAATCAACTTCTGTCACCTTAGTGATACATTTTGGGATAGTACCTAAAGTTTAAAGCAGAAATTGGGGCACTTTTGAAATTTTCATTTTTGACCAAAATCGACAGGTCCGGGGCTTAGGGAATTTCTCATATGCCACAAAACGGTTGAAGCTCCTGTTCAAAAATGATGCTCCATAATCAACTTCTGTCACCTTAGTGATACATTTTGGGATAGTACCTAAAGTTTAAAGCAGAAATTGGGGCACTTTTGAAATTTTCATTTTTGACCAAAATCGACAGGTCCGGGGCTTAGGGAATTTCTCATATGCCACAAAACAGTTGAAGCTCCTGTTCAAAAATTATGCTCCGAAATCAACTTCTGTCACCTTAGTGATACATTTTGGGAAAGTACCTAAACTTTAAAGCAGAAATTGGGGCACTTTTGAAATTTTCATTTTTGACCAAAATCGACAGGTCCGGGGCTTAGGGAATTTCTCATATGCCACAAAACGGTTGAAGCTCCTGTTGAAAAATGATGCTCCATAATCAACTTCTGTCAACTTAGTGATACATTTTGGGATAGTACCTAAACTTTAAAGCAGAAATTGGGGCACTTTTGAAATTTTCATTTTTGACCAAAATCGACAGGTCCGGGGCTTAGGGAATTTCTCAGATGCCACAAAACAGTTGAAGCTCCTGTTCAAAAATTATGCTCCGAAATCAACTTCTGTCACCTTAGTGATACATTTTGGGATAGTACCTAAACTTTAAAGCAGAAATTGGGGCACTTTTGAAATTTTCATTTTTGACCAAAATCGACAGGTCCGGGGCTTAGGGAATTTCTCATATGCCACAAAACAGTTGAAGCTCCTGTTCAAAAATTATGCTCCATAATCAACTTCTGTCACCTTAGTGATACATTTTGGGATAGTACCTAAAGTTTAAAGCAGAAATTGGGGCACTTTTGAAATTTTCATTTTTGACCAAAATCGACAGGTCCGGGGCTTAGGGAATTTCTCATATGCCACAAAACAGTTAAAGCTCCTGTTCAAAATTTATGCTCCGAAATCAACTTCTGTCACCTTAGTGATACATTTTGGGATAGTACCTAAACTTTAAAGCAGAAATTGGGGCACTTTTGAAATTTTCATTTTTGACCAAAATCGACAGGTCCGGGGCTTAGGGAATTTCTCATATGCCACAAAACGGTTGAAGCTCCTGTTCAAAAATTATGCTCCGAAATCAACTTCTGTCACCTTAGTGATACATTTTGGGATAGTACCTAAACTTTAAAGCAGAAATTGGGGCACTTTTGAAATTTTCATTTTTGACCAAAATCGACAGGTCCGGGGCTTAGGGAATTTCTCATATGCCACAAAACAGTTGAAGCTCCTGTTCAAAAATTATGCTCTGAAATCAACTTCTGTCACCTTAGTGATACATTTTGGGATAGTACCTAAACTTTAAAGCAGAAATTGGGGCACTTTTGAAATTTTCATTTTTGACCAAAATCGACAGGTCCGGGGCTCAGGGAATTCATCATATCCCACAAAACAGTTGAAGCTACTGTTCAAAAATTATGCTCTGAAATCAACTTCTGTCACCTTAGTGATACATTTTGGGATAGTACCTAAAGTTTAAAGCAGAAATTGGGGCACTTTTGAAATTTTCATTTTTGACCAAAATCGACAGGTCCGGGGGTTAGGGAATTTATCATATGCCACAAAACAGTTGAAGCTACTGTTCAAAAATTATTCTCTGAAATCAACTTCTGTCACCTTAGTGATACATTTTGGGATAGTACCTAAAGTTTAAAGCAGAAATTGGGGCACTTTTGAAATTTTTATTTTTGACCAAAATCGACAGGTCCGGGGCTTAGGGAATTTCTCATATGCCACAAAACAGTTGAAGCTCCTGTTCAAAATTTATGCTCCGAAATAAACTTCTGTCACCTTAGTGATACATTTTGGGATATTACCTAAAGTTTAAAGCAGAAATTGGGGCACTTTTGAAATTTTCATTTTAGACCACAATCAACAGGTCCGGGGCTTAGGGAATTTCTCATATGCCACAAAACGGTTGAAGCTACTGTACAAAAATTATGCTCCGAAATCAACTTCTGTCACCTTAGTGATACATTTTGGGATAGTACCTAAAGTTTAAAGCAGAAATTGGGGCACTTTTGAAATTTTCATTTTTGACCAAAATCGACAGGTCCGGGGCTTAGGGATTTTCTCATATGCCACAAAACGGTTGAAGCTCCTGTTCAAAAATTATGCTCCATAATCAACTTCTGTCACCTTAGTGATACATTTTGGGATAGTACCTAAACTTTAAAGCAGAAATTGGGGCACTTTTGAAATTTTCATTTTTGACCAAAATCGACAGGTCCGGGGCTTAGGGAATTTCTCATATGCCACAAAACAGTTGAAGCTCCTGTTCAAAAATTATGCTCCGAAATCAACTTCTGTCACCTTAGTGATACATTTTGGGATAGTACCTAAAGTTTAAAGCAGAAATTGGGGCACTTTTGAAATTTTCATTTTTGACCAAAATCGACAGGTACGGGGCTTAGGGAATTTCTCATATGCCACAAAACAGTTGAAGCTCCAGTTCAAAAATTATGCTCCATAATCAACTTCTGTCACCTTAGTGATACATTTTGGGATAGTACCTAAACTTTAAAGCAGAAATTGGGGCACTTTTGAAATTTTCATTTTTGACCAAAATCGACAGGTCCGGGGGTTAGGGAATTTATCATATGCCACAAAACAGTTGAAGCTACTGTTCAAAAATTATGCTCTGAAATCAACTTCTGTCACCTTAGTGATACATTTTGGGATAGTACCTAAAGTTTAAAGCAGAAATTGGGGCACTTTTGAAATTTTCATTTTTGACCAAAATCGACAGGTCCGGGGCTTAGGGAATTTCTCATATGCCACAAAACAGTTAAAGCTCCTGTTCAAAATTTATGCTCCGAAATCAACTTCTGTCACCTTAGTGATACATTTTGGGATAGTACCTAAAGTTTAAAGCAGAAATTGGGGCACTTTTGAAATTTTCATTTTTGACCAAAATCGACAGGTCCGGGGCTTAGGGAATTTCTCATATGCCACAAAACGGTTGAAGCTCCTGTTCAAAAATGATGCTCCGAAATCAACTTCTGTCACCTTAGTGATACATTTTGGGATAGTACCTAAACTTTAAAGCAGAAATTGGGGCACTTTTGAAATTTTCATTTTTGACCAAAATCGACAGGTCCGGGGTTTAGGGAATTTCTCATATGCCACAAAACGGTTGAAGCTACTGTTCAAAAATTATGCTCTGAAATCAACTTCTGTCACCTTAGTGATACATTTTGGGATAGTACCTAAACTTTAAAGCAGAAATTGGGGCACTTTTGAAATTTTCATTTTTGACCAAAATTGACAGGTCCGGGGCTTAGGGAATTTCTCATATGCCACAAAACGGTTGAAGCTACTGTTCAAAAATTATGCTCCGAAATCAACTTCTGTCACCTTAGTGATACATTTTGGGAAAGTACCTAAACTTTAAAGCAGAAATTGGGGCACTTTTGAAATTTTCATTTTTGACCAAAATCGACAGGTCCGGGGCTTAGGGAATTTCTCATATGCCACAAAACGGTTGAAGCTCCTGTTCAAAAATGATGCTCCATAATCAACTTCTGTCAACTTAGTGATACATTTTGGGATAGTACCTAAACTTTAAAGCAGAAATTGGGGCACTTTTGAAATTTTCATTTTTGACCAAAATCGACAGGTCCGGGGCTTAGGGAATTTCTCATATGCCACAAAACGGTTGAAGCTCCTGTTCAAAAATTATGCTCCGAAATCAACTTCTGTCACCTTAGTGATACATTTTGGGATAGTACCTAAACTTTAAAGCAGAAATTGGGGCACTTTTGAAATTTTCATTTTTGACCAAAATCGACAGGTCCGGGGCTTAGGGAATTTCTCATATGCCACAAAACGGTTGAAGCTCCTGTTCAAAAATGATGCTCCATAATCAACTTCTGTCAACTTAGTGATACATTTTGGGATAGTACCTAAACTTTAAAGCAGAAATTGGGGCACTTTTGAAATTTTCATTTTTGACCAAAATCGACAGGTCCGGGGCTTAGGGAATTTCTCATATGCCACAAAACGGTTGAAGCTCCTGTTCAAAAATTATGCTCCATAATCAACTTCTGTCACCTTAGTGATACATTTTGGGATATTACCTAAAGTTTAAAGCAGAAATTGGGGCACTTTTGAAATTTTCATTTTTGACCAAAATCGACAGGTCCGGGGCTTAGGGAATTTCTCATATGCCACAAAACAGTTGAAGCTCCTGTTCAAAATTTATGCTCCGAAATCAACTTCTGTCACCTTAGTGATACATTTTGGGATATTACCTAAAGTTTAAAGCAGAAATTGGGGCACTTTTGAAATTTTCATTTTAGACCAAAATCAACAGGTCCGGGGCTTAGGGAATTCATCATATGCCACAAAACGGTTGAAGCTACTGTTCAAAAATTATGCTCCGAAATCAACTTCTGTCACCTTAGTGATACATTTTGGGATAGTACCTAAAGTTTAAAGCAGAAATTGGGGCACTTTTGAAATTTTCATTTTTGACCAAAATCGACAGGTCCGGGGGTTAGGGAATTTCTCATATGCCACAAAACAGTTGAAGCTCCTGTTCAAAAATGATGCTCCATAATCAACTTCTGTCACCTTAGTGATACATTTTGGGATAGTACCTGAAGTTTAAAGCAGAAATTGGGGCACTTTTGAAATTTTCATTTTTGACCAAAATCGACAGGTCCGGGGCTTAGGGAATTTCTCATATGCCACAAAACAGTTGAAGCTCCTGTTCAAAAATTATGCTCCATAATCAACTTCTGTCACCTTAGTGATACATCTTGGGATAGTACCTAAACTTTAAAGCAGAAATTGGGGCACTTTTGAAATTTTCATTTTTGACCAAAATCGACAGGTCCGGGGTTTAGGGAATTCATCATATCCCACAAAACAGTTGAAGCTACTGTTCAAAAATTATGCTCTGAAATCAACTTCTGTCACCTTAGTGATACATTTTGGGATAGTACCTAAAGTTTAAAGCAGAAATTGGGGCACTTTTGAAATTTTCATTTTTGACCAAAATCGACAGGTCCGGGGGTTAGGGAATTTCTCATATGCCACAAAACGGTTGAAGCTACTGTTCAAAAATTATGCTCTGAAATCAACTTCTGTCACCTTAGTGATACATTTTGGGATAGTTCCTATACTTTAAAGCAGAAATTGGGGCACTTTTGAAATTTTAATTTTTGACCAAAATCGACAGGTCCGGGGCTTAGGGGATTTCTCATATGCCACAAAACGGTTGAAGCTCCTGTTCAAAAATTATTCTCCATAATCAACTTCTGTCACCTTAGTGATACATTTTGGGATAGTACCTAAAGTTTAAAGCAGAAATTGGGGCACTTTTGAAATTTTCATTTTTGACCAAAATCGACAGGTCCGGGGCTTAGGGAATTTCTCATATGCCACAAAACAGTTGAAGCTCCTGTTCAAAAATTATGCTCCATAATCAACTTCTGTCACCTTAGTGATACATTTTGGGATAGTACCTAAAGTTTAAAGCAGAAATTGGGGCACTTTTGAAATTTTCATTTTTGACCAAAATCGACAGGTCCGGGGCTTAGGGAATTTCTCATATGCCACAAAACAGTTAAAGCTCCTGTTCAAAATTTATGCTCCGAAATCAACTTCTGTCACCTTAGTGATACATTTTGGGATAGTACCTAAAGTTTAAAGCAGAAATTGGGGCACTTTTGAAATTTTCATTTTTGACCAAAATCGACAGGTACGGGGCTTAGGGAATTTCTCATATGCCACAAGACAGTTGAAGCTCCAGTTCAAAAATTATGCTCCATAATCAACTTCTGTCACCTTAGTGATACATTTTGGGATAGTACCTAAACTTTAAAGCAGAAATTGGGGCACTTTTGAAATTTTCATTTTTGACCAAAATCGACAGGTCCGGGGGTTAGGGAATTTATCATATGCCACAAAACAGTTGAAGCTACTGTTCAAAAATTATGCTCTGAAATCAACTTCTGTCACCTTAGTGATACATTTTGGGATAGTACCTAAAGTTTAAAGCAGAAATTGGGGCACTTTTGAAATTTTCATTTTTGACCAAAATCGACAGGTCCGGGGCTTAGGGAATTTCTCATATGCCACAAAACAGTTAAAGCTCCTGTTCAAAATTTATGCTCCGAAATCAACTTCTGTCACCTTAGTGATACATTTTGGGATAGTACCTAAAGTTTAAAGCAGAAATTGGGGCACTTTTGAAATTTTCATTTTTGACCAAAATCGACAGGTACGGGGCTTAGGGAATTTCTCATATGCCACAAGACAGTTGAAGCTCCAGTTCAAAAATTATGCTCCATAATCAACTTCTGTCACCTTAGTGATACATTTTGGGATAGTACCTAAACTTTAAAGCAGAAATTGGGGCACTTTTGAAATTTTCATTTTTGACCAAAATCGACAGGTCCGGGGGTTAGGGAATTTATCATATGCCACAAAACAGTTGAAGCTACTGTTCAAAAATTATGCTCTGAAATCAACTTCTGTCACCTTAGTGATACATTTTGGGATAGTACCTAAAGTTTAAAGCAGAAATTGGGGCACTTTTGAAATTTTCATTTTTGACCAAAATCGACAGGTCCGGGGCTTAGGGAATTTCTCATATGCCACAAAACAGTTAAAGCTCCTGTTCAAAATTTATGCTCCGAAATCAACTTCTGTCACCTTAGTGATACATTTTGGGATAGTACCTAAAGTTTAAAGCAGAAATTGGGGCACTTTTGAAATTTTCATTTTTGACCAAAATCGACAGGTCCGGGGCTTAGGGAATTTCTCATATGCCACAAAACGGTTGAAGCTCCTGTTCAAAAATGATGCTCCGAAATCAACTTCTGTCACCTTAGTGATACATTTTGGGATAGTACCTAAACTTTAAAGCAGAAATTGGGGCACTTTTGAAATTTTCATTTTTGACCAAAATCGACAGGTCCGGGGTTTAGGGAATTTCTCATATGCCACAAAACGGTTGAAGCTACTGTTCAAAAATTATGCTCTGAAATCAACTTCTGTCACCTTAGTGATACATTTTGGGATAGTACCTAAACTTTAAAGCAGAAATTGGGGCACTTTTGAAATTTTCATTTTTGACCAAAATCGACAGGTCCGGGGCTTAGGGAATTTCTCATATGCCACAAAACAGTTGAAGCTCCTGTTCAAAAATTATGCTCCGAAATCAACTTCTGTCACCTTAGTGATACATTTTGGGATAGTACCTAAAGTTTAAAGCAGAAATTGGGGCACTTTTGACATTTTCATTTTTGACCAAAATCGACAGGCTTAGGGAATTTCTCATATGCCACAAAACAGTTAAAGCTCCTGTTCAAAATTTATGCTCCTAAATCAACTTCTGTCACCTTAGTGATACATTTTGGGATAGTACCTAAAGTTTAAAGCAGAAATTGGGGCACTTTTGAAATTTTCATTTTTGACCAAAATCGACAGGTCCGGGGCTTAGGGAATTTCTCATATGCCACAAGACAGTTGAAGCTCCAGTTCAAAAATTATGCTCCATAATCAACTTCTGTCACCTTAGTGATACATTTTGGGATAGTACCTAAACTTTAAAGCAGAAATTGGGGCACTTTTGAAATTTTCATTTTTGACCAAAATCGACAGGTCCGGGGGTTAGGGAATTTATCATATGCCACAAAACAGTTGAAGCTACTGTTCAAAAATTATGCTCTGAAATCAACTTCTGTCACCTTAGTGATACATTTTGGGATAGTACCTAAAGTTTAAAGCAGAAATTGGGGCACTTTTGAAATTTTCATTTTTGAGCAAAATCGACAGGTCCGGGGCTTAGGGAATTTCTCATATGCCACAAAACAGTTAAAGCTCCTGTTCAAAATTTATGCTCCGAAATCAACTTCTGTCACCTTAGTGATACATTTTGGGATAGTACCTAAAGTTTAAAGCAGAAATTGGGGCACTTTTGAAATTTTCATTTTTGACCAAAATCGACAGGTCCGGGGCTTAGGGAATTTCTCATATGCCACAAAACGGTTGAAGCTCCTGTTCAAAAATGATGCTCCGAAATCAACTTCTGTCACCTTAGTGATACATTTTGGGATAGTACCTAAACTTTAAAGCAGAAATTGGGGCACTTTTGAAATTTTCATTTTTGACCAAAATCGACAGGTCCGGGGTTTAGGGAATTTCTCATATGCCACAAAACGGTTGAAGCTACTGTTCAAAAATTATGCTCTGAAATCAACTTCTGTCACCTTAGTGATACATTTTGGGATAGTACCTAAACTTTAAAGCAGAAATTGGGGCACTTTTGAAATTTTCATTTTTGACCAAAATCGACAGGTCCGGGGCTTAGGGAATTTCTCATATGCCACAAAACAGTTGAAGCTCCTGTTCAAAAATTATGCTCCGAAATCAACTTCTGTCACCTTAGTGATACATTTTGGGATAGTACCTAAAGTTTAAAGCAGAAATTGGGGCACTTTTGAAATTTTCATTTTTGACCAAAATCGACAGGTCCGGGGCTTAGGGAATTTCTCATATGCCACAAAACAGTTAAAGCTCCTGTTCAAAATGCATGCTCCGAAATCAACTTCTGTCACCTTAGTGATACATTTTGGGATAGTACCTAAAGTTTAAAGCAGAAATTGGGGCACTTTTGAAATTTTCATTTTTGACCAAAATCGACAGGTCCGGGGCTTAGGGAATTTCTCATATGCCACAAAACGGTTGAAGCTCCTGTTCAAAAATGATGCTCCGAAATCAACTTCTGGCACCTTAGTGATACATTTTGGGATAGTACCTAAACTTTAAAGCAGAAATTGGGGCACTTTTGAAATTTTCATTTTTGACCAAAATCGACAGGTCCGGGGTTTAGGGAATTTCTCATATGCCACAAAACGGTTGAAGCTACTGTTCAAAAATTATGCTCTGAAATCAACTTCTGTCACCTTAGTGATACATTTTGGGATAGTACCTAAACTTTAAAGCAGAAATTGGGGCACTTTTGAAATTTTCATTTTTGACCAAAATCGACAGGTCCGGGGCTTAGGGAATTTCTCATATGCCACAAAACAGTTGAAGCTCCTGTTCAAAAATTATGCTCCGAAATCAACTTCTGTCACCTTAGTGATACATTTTGGGATAGTACCTAAAGTTTAAAGCAGAAATTGGGGCACTTTTGAAATTTTCATTTTTGACCAAAATCGACAGGTACGGGGCTTAGGGAATTTCTCATATGCCACAAAACAGTTGAAGCTCCAGTTCAAAAATTATGCTCCATAATCAACTTCTGTCACCTTAGTGATACATTTTGGGATAGTACCTAAACTTTAAAGCAGAAATTGGGGCACTTTTGAAATTTTCATTTTTGACCAAAATCGACAGGTCCGGGGGTTAGGGAATTTATCATATGCCACAAAACAGTTGAAGCTACTGTTCAAAAATTATGCTCTGAAATCAACTTCTGTCACCTTAGTGATACATTTTGGGATAGTACCTAAAGTTTAAAGCAGAAATTGGGGCACTTTTGAAATTTTCATTTTTGACCAAAATCGACAGGTCCGGGGCTTAGGGAATTTCTCATATGCCACAAAACAGTTAAAGCTCCTGTTCAAAATTTATGCTCCGAAATCAACTTCTGTCACCTTAGTGATACATTTTGGGATAGTACCTAAAGTTTAAAGCAGAAATTGGGGCACTTTTGAAATTTTCATTTTTGACCAAAATCGACAGGTCCGGGGCTTAGGGAATTTCTCATATGCCACAAAACGGTTGAAGCTCCTGTTCAAAAATGATGCTCCGAAATCAACTTCTGTCACCTTAGTGATACATTTTGGGATAGTACCTAAACTTTAAAGCAGAAATTGGGGCACTTTTGAAATTTTCATTTTTGACCAAAATCGACAGGTCCGGGGTTTAGGGAATTTCTCATATGCCACAAAACGGTTGAAGCTACTGTTCAAAAATTATGCTCTGAAATCAACTTCTGTCACCTTAGTGATACATTTTGGGATAGTACCTAAAGTTTAAAGCAGAAATTGGGGCACTTTTGAAATTTTCATTTTTGACCAAAATCGACAGGTCCGGGGCTTAGGGAATTTCTCATATGCCACAAAACAGTTAAAGCTCCTGTTCAAAATTTATGCTCCGAAATCAACTTCTGTCACCTTAGTGATACATTTTGGGATAGTACCTAAAGTTTAAAGCAGAAATTGGGGCACTTTTGAAATTTTCATTTTTGACCAAAATCGACAGGTCCGGGGCTTAGGGAATTTCTCATATGCCACAAAACGGTTGAAGCTCCTGTTCAAAAATGATGCTCCGAAATCAACTTCTGTCACCTTAGTGATACATTTTGGGATAGTACCTAAACTTTAAAGCAGAAATTGGGGCACTTTTGAAATTTTCATTTTTGACCAAAATCGACAGGTCCGGGGTTTAGGGAATTTCTCATATGCCACAAAACGGTTGAAGCTACTGTTCAAAAATTATGCTCTGAAATCAACTTCTGTCACCTTAGTGATACATTTTGGGATAGTACCTAAACTTTAAAGCAGAAATTGGGGCACTTTTGAAATTTTCATTTTTGACCAAAATCGACAGGTCCGGGGCTTAGGGAATTTCTCATATGCCACAAAACAGTTGAAGCTCCTGTTCAAAAATTATGCTCCGAAATCAACTTCTGTCACCTTAGTGATACATTTTGGGATAGTACCTAAAGTTTAAAGCAGAAATTGGGGCACTTTTGAAATTTTCATTTTTGACCAAAATCGACAGGTACGGGGCTTAGGGAATTTCTCATATGCCACAAAACAGTTGAAGCTCCAGTTCAAAAATTATGCTCCATAATCAACTTCTGTCACCTTAGTGATACATTTTGGGATAGTACCTAAACTTTAAAGCAGAAATTGGGGCACTTTTGAAATTTTCATTTTTGACCAAAATCGACAGGTCCGGGGGTTAGGGAATTTATCATATGCCACAAAACAGTTGAAGCTACTGTTCAAAAATTATGCTCTGAAATCAACTTCTGTCACCTTAGTGATACATTTTGGGATAGTACCTAAAGTTTAAAGCAGAAATTGGGGCACTTTTGAAATTTTCATTTTTGACCAAAATCGACAGGTCCGGGGCTTAGGGAATTTCTCATATGCCACAAAACAGTTAAAGCTCCTGTTCAAAATTTATGCTCCGAAATCAACTTCTGTCACCTTAGTGATACATTTTGGGATAGTACCTAAAGTTTAAAGCAGAAATTGGGGCACTTTTGAAATTTTCATTTTTGACCAAAATCGACAGGTCCGGGGCTTAGGGAATTTCTCATATGCCACAAAACGGTTGAAGCTCCTGTTCAAAAATGATGCTCCGAAATCAACTTCTGTCACCTTAGTGATACATTTTGGGATAGTACCTAAACTTTAAAGCAGAAATTGGGGCACTTTTGAAATTTTCATTTTTGACCAAAATCGACAGGTCCGGGGTTTAGGGAATTTCTCATATGCCACAAAACGGTTGAAGCTACTGTTCAAAAATTATGCTCTGAAATCAACTTCTGTCACCTTAGTGATACATTTTGGGATAGTACCTAAACTTTAAAGCAGAAATTGGGGCACTTTTGAAATTTTCATTTTTGACCAAAATTGACAGGTCCGGGGCTTAGGGAATTTCTCATATGCCACAAAACGGTTGAAGCTACTGTTCAAAAATTATGCTCCGAAATCAACTTCTGTCACCTTAGTGATACATTTTGGGAAAGTACCTAAACTTTAAAGCAGAAATTGGGGCACTTTTGAAATTTTCATTTTTGACCAAAATCGACAGGTCCGGGGCTTAGGGAATTTCTCATATGCCACAAAACGGTTGAAGCTCCTGTTCAAAAATGATGCTCCATAATCAACTTCTGTCAACTTAGTGATACATTTTGGGATAGTACCTAAACTTTAAAGCAGAAATTGGGGCACTTTTGAAATTTTCATTTTTGACCAAAATCGACAGGTCCGGGGCTTAGGGAATTTCTCATATGCCACAAAACGGTTGAAGCTCCTGTTCAAAAATTATGCTCCGAAATCAACTTCTGTCACCTTAGTGATACATTTTGGGATAGTACCTAAACTTTAAAGCAGAAATTGGGGCACTTTTGAAATTTTCATTTTTGACCAAAATCGACAGGTCCGGGGCTTAGGGAATTTCTCATATGCCACAAAACGGTTGAAGCTCCTGTTCAAAAATGATGCTCCATAATCAACTTCTGTCAACTTAGTGATACATTTTGGGATAGTACCTAAACTTTAAAGCAGAAATTGGGGCACTTTTGAAATTTTCATTTTTGACCAAAATCGACAGGTCCGGGGCTTAGGGAATTTCTCATATGCCACAAAACGGTTGAAGCTCCTGTTCAAAAATTATGCTCCATAATCAACTTCTGTCACCTTAGTGATACATTTTGGGATATTACCTAAAGTTTAAAGCAGAAATTGGGGCACTTTTGAAATTTTCATTTTTGACCAAAATCGACAGGTCCGGGGCTTAGGGAATTTCTCATATGCCACAAAACAGTTGAAGCTCCTGTTCAAAATTTATGCTCCGAAATCAACTTCTGTCACCTTAGTGATACATTTTGGGATATTACCTAAAGTTTAAAGCAGAAATTGGGGCACTTTTGAAATTTTCATTTTAGACCAAAATCAACAGGTCCGGGGCTTAGGGAATTTCTCATATGCCACAAAACGGTTGAAGCTACTGTTCAAAAATTATGCTCCGAAATCAACTTCTGTCACCTTAGTGATACATTTTGGGATAGTACCTAAAGTTTAAAGCAGAAATTGGGGCACTTTTGAAATTTTCATTTTTGACCAAAATCGACAGGTCCGGGGGTTAGGGAATTTCTCATATGCCACAAAACAGTTGAAGCTCCTGTTCAAAAATGATGCTCCATAATCAACTTCTGTCACCTTAGTGATACATTTTGGGATAGTACCTGAAGTTTAAAGCAGAAATTGGGGCACTTTTGAAATTTTCATTTTTGACCAAAATCGACAGGTCCGGGGCTTAGGGAATTTCTCATATGCCACAAAACAGTTGAAGCTCCTGTTCAAAAATTATGCTCCATAATCAACTTCTGTCACCTTAGTGATACATTTTGGGATAGTACCTAAACTTTAAAGCAGAAATTGGGGCACTTTTGAAATTTTCATTTTTGACCAAAATCGACAGGTCCGGGGTTTAGGGAATTTCTCATATGCCACAAAACGGTTGAAGCTACTGTTCAAAAATTATGCTCTGAAATCAACTTCTGTCACCTTAGTGATACATTTTGGGATAGTACCTAAACTTTAAAGCAGAAATTGGGGCACTTTTGAAATTTTCATTTTTGACCAAAATCGACAGGTCCGGGGTTTAGGGAATTCATCATATCCCACAAAACAGTTGAAGCTACTGTTCAAAAATTATGCTCTGAAATCAACTTCTGTCACCTTAGTGATACATTTTGGGATAGTACCTAAAGTTTAAAGCAGAAATTGGGGGCACTTTTGAAATTTTCATTTTTGACCAAAATCGACAGGTCCGGGGGTTAGGGAATTTCTCATATGCCACAAAACGGTTGAAGCTACTGTTCAAAAATTATGCTCTGAAATCAACTTCTGTCACCTTAGTGATACATTTTGGGATAGTTCCTATACTTTAAAGCAGAAATTGGGGCACTTTTGAAATTTTAATTTTTGACCAAAATCGACAGGTCCGGGGCTTAGGGGATTTCTCATATGCCACAAAACGGTTGAAGCTCCTGTTCAAAAATTATTCTCCATAATCAACTTCTGTCACCTTAGTGATACATTTTGGGATAGTACCTAAAGTTTAAAGCAGAAATTGGGGCACTTTTGAAATTTTCATTTTTGACCAAAATCGACAGGTCCGGGGCTTAGGGAATTTCTCATATGCCACAAAACGGTTGAAGCTACTGTTCAAAAATTATGCTCTGAAATCAACTTCTGTCACCTTAGTGATACATTTTGGGATAGTACCTAAACTTTAAAGCAGAAATTGGGGCACTTTTGAAATTTTCATTTTTGACCAAAATCGACAGGTCCGGGGCTTAGGGAATTCATCATATCCCACAAAACGGTTGAAGCTACTGTTCAAAAATTATGCTCTGAAATCAACTTCTGTCACCTTAGTGATACATTTTGGGATAGTACCTAAAGTTTAAAGCAGAAATTGGGGCACTTTTGAAATTTTCATTTTTGACCAAAATCGACAGGTCCGGGGGTTAGGGAATTTATCATATGCCACAAAACAGTTGAAGCTACTGTTCAAAAATTATGCTCTGAAATCAACTTCTGTCACCTTAGTGATACATTTTGGGATAGTACCTAAAGTTTAAAGCAGAAATTGGGGCACTTTTGAAATTTTCATTTTTGACCAAAATCGACAGGTCCGGGGCTTAGGGAATTTCTCATATGCCACAAAACGGTTGAAGCTACTGTTCAAAAATTATGCTCCGAAATCAACTTATGTCACCTTAGTGATACATTTTGGGATAGTACCTAAACTTTAAAGCAGAAATTGGGGCACTTTTGAACTTTTCATTTTTGACCAAAATCGACAGGTCCGGGGTTTAGGGAATTCATCATATCCCACAAAACAGTTGAAGCTACTGTTCAAAAATTATGCTCTGAAATCAACTTCTGTCACCTTAGTGATACATTTTGGGATAGTACCTAAAGTTTAAAGCAGAAATTGGGGCACTTTTGAAATTTTCATTTTTGACCAAAATCGACAGGTCCGGGGCTTAGGGAATTTCTCATATGCCACAAAACGGTTGAAGCTCCTGTTCAAAATTTATGCTCCGAAATCAACTTCTGTCACCTTAGTGATACATTTTGGGATATTACCTAAAGTTTAAAGCAGAAATTGGGGCACTTTTGAAATTTTCATTTTAGACCAAAATCAACAGGTCCGGGGCTTAGGGAATTTCTCATATGCCACAAAACGGTTGAAGCTACTGTTCAAAAATTATGCTCCATAATCAACTTCTGTCACCTTAGTGATACATTTTGGGATAGTACCTAAAGTTTAAAGCAGAAATTGGGGCACTTTTGAAATTTTCATTTTTGACCAAAATCGACAGGTCCGGGGCTTAGGGAATTTCTCATATGCCACAAAACGGTTGAAGCTACTGTTCAAAAATTATGCTCTGAAATCAACTTCTGTCACCTTAGTGATACATTTTGGGATAGTACCTAAACTTTAAAGCAGAAATTGGGGCACTTTTGAAATTTTCATTTTTGACCAAAATCGACAGGTCCGGGGGTTAGGGAATTTATCATATGCCACAAAACAGTTGAAGCTACTGTTCAAAAATTATGCTCTGAAATCAACTTCTGTCACCTTAGTGATACATTTTGGGATAGTACCTAAAGTTTAAAGCAGAAATTGGGGCACTTTTGAAATTTTCATTTTTGACCAAAATCGACAGGTCCGGGGCTTAGGGAATTTCTCATATGCCACAAAACGGTTGAAGCTACTGTTCAAAAATTATGCTCCGAAATCAACTTCTGTCACCTTAGTGATACATTTTGGGATAGTACCTAAAGTTTAAAGCAGAAATTGGGGCACTTTTGAAATTTTCATTTTTGACCAAAATCGACAGGTCCGGGGGTTAGGGAATTTCTCATATGCCACAAAACAGTTGAAGCTCCTGTTCAAAAATGATGCTCCATAATCAACTTCTGTCACCTTAGTGATACATTTTGGGATAGTACCTAAAGTTTAAAGCAGAAATTGGGGCACTTTTGAAATTTTCATTTTTGACCAAAATCGACAGGTCCGGGGCTTAGGGAATTTCTCATATGCCACAAAACAGTTGAAGCTCCTGTTCAAAAATTATGCTCCATAATCAACTTCTGTCACCTTAGTGATACATTTTGGGATAGTACCTAAACTTTAAAGCAGAAATTGGGGCACTTTTGAAATTTTCATTTTTGACCAAAATCGACAGGTCCGGGGTTTAGGGAATTTCTCATATGCCACAAAACGGTTGAAGCTACTGTTCAAAAATTATGCTCTGAAATCAACTTCTGTCACCTTAGTGATGCATTTTGGGATAGTACCTAAACTTTAAAGCAGAAATTGGGGCACTTTTGAACTTTTCATTTTTGACCAAAATCGACAGGTCCGGGGGTTTAGGGAATTCATCATATCCCACAAAACAGTTGAAGCTACTGTTCAAAAATTATGCTCTGAAATCAACTTCTGTCACCTTAGTGATACATTTTGGGATAGTACCTAAAGTTTAAAGCAGAAATTGGGGCACTTTTGAAATTTTCATTTTTGACCAAAATCGACAGGTCCGGGGCTTAGGGAATTTCTCATATGCCACAAAACGGTTGAAGCTCCTGTTCAAAAATTATGCTCCATAATCAACTTCTGTCACCTTAGTGATACATTTTGGGATAGTACCTAAAGTTTAAAGCAGAAATTGGGGCACTTTTGAAATTTTCATTTTTGTCCAAAATCGACAGGTCCGGGGGTTAGGGAATTTATCATATGCCACAAAACAGTTGAAGCTACTGTTCAAAAATTATGCTCTGAAATCAACTTCTGTCACCTTAGTGATACATTTTGGGATAGTACCTAAAGTTTAAAGCAGAAATTGGGGCACTTTTGAAATTTTCATTTTTGACCAAAATCGACAGGTCCGGGGCTTAGGGAATTTCTCATATGCCACAAAACGGTTGAAGCTCCTGTTCAAAATTTATGCTCCGAAATCAACTTCTGTCACCTTAGTGATACATTTTGGGATATTACCTAAAGTTTAAAGCAGAAATTGGGGCACTTTTGAAATTTTCATTTTAGACCAAAATCAACAGGTCCGGGGCTTAGGGAATTTCTCATATGCCACAAAACGGTTGAAGCTACTGTTCAAAATTTATGCTCCGAAATCAACTTCTGTCACCTTAGTGATACATTTTGGGATAGTACCTAAACTTTAAAGCAGAAATTGGGGCACTTTTGAAATTTTCATTTTTGACCAAAATCGACAGGTCCGGGGCTTAGGGAATTTCTCATATGCCACAAAACGGTTGAAGCTACTGTTCAAAAATTATGCTCTGAAATCAACTTCTGTCACCTTAGTGATACATTTTGGGATAGTACCTAAAGTTTAAGCAGAAATTGGGGCACTTTTGAAATTTTCATTTTTGACCAAAATCGACAGGTCCGGGGCTTAGGGAATTTCTCATATGCCACAAAACGGTTGAAGCTACTGTTCAAAAATTATGCTCTGAAATCAACTTCTGTCACCTTAGTGATACATTTTGGGATAGTACCTAAAGTTTAAAGCAGAAATTGGGGCACTTTTGAAATTTTCATTTTTGACCAAAATCGACAGGTCCGGGGCTTAGGGAATTCATCATATCCCACAAAACAGTTGAAGCTACTGTTCAAAAATTATGCTCTGAAATCAACTTCTGTCACCTTAGTGATACATTTTGGGATAGTACCTAAAGTTTAAAGCAGAAATTGGGGCACTTTTGAAATTTTCATTTTTGACCAAAATCGACAGGTCCGGCGGTTAGGGAATTTATCATATGCCACAAAACAGTTGAAGCTACTGTTCAAAAATTATGCTCCGAAATCAACTTCTGTCACCTTAGTGATACATTTTGGGATAGTACCTAAAGTTTAATGCAGAAATTGGGGCACTTTTGAAATTTTCATTTTTGACTAAAATCGACAGGTCCGGGGCTTAGGGAATTTCTCATATGCCACAAAACAGTTGAAGCTCCTGTTCAAAATTTATGCTCCGAAATCAACTTCTGTCACCTTAGTGATACATTTTGGGATATTACCTAAAGTTTAAAGCAGAAATTGGGGCACTTTTGAAATTTTCATTTTAGACCAAAATCGACAGGTCCGGGGGTTAGGGAATTTCTCATATGCCACAAAACAGTTGAAGCTCCTGTTAAAAAATGATGCTCCATAATCAACTTCTGTCACCTTAGTGATACATTTTGGGATAGTACCTAAAGTTTAAAGCAGAAATTGGGGCACTTTTGAAATTTTCATTTTTGACCAAAATCGACAGGTCCGGGGGTTAGGGAATTTATCATATGCCACAAAACAGTTGAAGCTACTGTTCAAAAATTATGCTCTGAAATCAACTTCTGTCACCTTAGTGATACATTTTGGGATAGTACCTAAAGTTTAAAGCAGAAATTGGGGCACTTTTGAAATTTTCATTTTTGACCAAAATCGACAGGTCCGGGGCTTAGGGAATTTCTCATATGCCACAAAACGGTTGAAGCTCCTGTTCAAAATTTATGCTCCGAAATCAACTTCTGTCACCTTAGTGATACATTTTGGGATATTACCTAAAGTTTAAAGCAGAAATTGGGGCACTTTTGAAATTTTCATTTTAGACCAAAATCAACAGGTCCGGGGCTTAGGGAATTTCTCATATGCCACAAAACGGTTGAAGCTACTGTTCAAAAATTATGCTCCGAAATCAACTTCTGTCATCTTAGTGATACATTTTGGGAAAGTACCTAAAGTTTAAAGCAGAAATTGGGGCACTTTTGAAATTTTCATTTTTGACCAAAATCGACAGGTCCGGGGCTTTGGGGATTTCTCATATGCCACAAAACGGTTGAAGCTCCTGTTCAAAACTTATGCTCCATAATCAACTTCTGTCACCTTAGTGATACATTTTGGGATAGTACCTAAACTTTAAAGCAGAAATTGGGGCACTTTTGAAATTTTCATTTTTGACCAAAATCGACAGGTCCGGGGCTTAGGGAATTTCTCATATGCCACAAAACGGTTGAAGCTCCTGTTCAAAAATTATGCTCCATAATCAACTTCTGTCACCTTAGTGATACATTTTGGGATATTACCTAAAGTTTAAAGCAGAAATTGGGGCACTTTTGAAATTTTCATTTTTGACCAAATCGACAGGTCCGGGGCTTAGGGAATTTCTCATATGCCACAAAACAGTTGAAGCTCCTGTTCAAAATTTATGCTCCGAAATCAACTTCTGTCACCTTAGTGATACATTTTGGGATATTACCTAAAGTTTAAAGCAGAAATTGGGGCACTTTTGAAATTTTCATTTTAGACCAAAATCAACAGGTCCGGGGCTTAGGGAATTTCTCATATGCCACAAAACGGTTGAAGCTACTGTTCAAAAATTATGCTCCGAAATCAACTTCTGTCACCTTAGTGATACATTTTGGGATAGTACCTAAAGTTTAAAGCAGAAATTGGGGCACTTTTGAAATTTTCATTTTTGACCAAAATCGACAGGTCCGGGGGTTAGGGAATTTCTCATATGCCACAAAACAGTTGAAGCTCCTGTTCAAAAATGATGCTCCATAATCAACTTCTGTCACCTTAGTGATACATTTTGGGATAGTACCTGAAGTTTAAAGCAGAAATTGGGGCACTTTTGAAATTTTCATTTTTGACCAAAATCGACAGGTCCGGGGCTTAGGGAATTTCTCATATGCCACAAAACAGTTGAAGCTCCTGTTCAAAAATTATGCTCCATAATCAACTTCTGTCACCTTAGTGATACATTTTGGGATAGTACCTAAACTTTAAAGCAGAAATTGGGGCACTTTTGAAATTTTCATTTTTGACCAAAATCGACAGGTCCGGGGTTTAGGGAATTTCTCATATGCCACAAAACGGTTGAAGCTACTGTTCAAAAATTATGCTCTGAAATCAACTTCTGTCACCTTAGTGATACATTTTGGGATAGTACCTAAACTTTAAAGCAGAAATTGGGGCACTTTTGAAATTTTCATTTTTGACCAAAATCGACAGGTCCGGGGTTTAGGGAATTCATCATATCCCACAAAACAGTTGAAGCTACTGTTCAAAAATTATGCTCTGAAATCAACTTCTGTCACCTTAGTGATACATTTTGGGATAGTACCTAAAGTTTAAAGCAGAAATTGGGGCACTTTTGAAATTTTCATTTTTGACCAAAATCGACAGGTCCGGGGGTTAGGGAATTTCTCATATGCCACAAAACGGTTGAAGCTACTGTTCAAAAATTATGCTCTGAAATCAACTTCTGTCACCTTAGTGATACATTTTGGGATAGTTCCTATACTTTAAAGCAGAAATTGGGGCACTTTTGAAATTTTAATTTTTGACCAAAATCGACAGGTCCGGGGCTTAGGGGATTTCTCATATGCCACAAAACGGTTGAAGCTCCTGTTCAAAAATTATTCTCCATAATCAACTTCTGTCACCTTAGTGATACATTTTGGGATAGTACCTAAAGTTTAAAGCAGAAATTGGGGCACTTTTGAAATTTTCATTTTTGACCAAAATCGACAGGTCCGGGGCTTAGGGAATTTCTCATATGCCACAAAACGGTTGAAGCTACTGTTCAAAAATTATGCTCTGAAATCAACTTCTGTCACCTTAGTGATACATTTTGGGATAGTACCTAAACTTTAAAGCAGAAATTGGGGCACTTTTGAAATTTTCATTTTTGACCAAAATCGACAGGTCCGGGGCTTAGGGAATTCATCATATCCCACAAAACGGTTGAAGCTACTGTTCAAAAATTATGCTCTGAAATCAACTTCTGTCACCTTAGTGATACATTTTGGGATAGTACCTAAAGTTTAAAGCAGAAATTGGGGCACTTTTGAAATTTTCATTTTTGACCAAAATCGACAGGTCCGGGGGTTAGGGAATTTATCATATGCCACAAAACAGTTGAAGCTACTGTTCAAAAATTATGCTCTGAAATCAACTTCTGTCACCTTAGTGATACATTTTGGGATAGTACCTAAAGTTTAAAGCAGAAATTGGGGCACTTTTGAAATTTTCATTTTTGACCAAAATCGACAGGTCCGGGGCTTAGGGAATTTCTCATATGCCACAAAACGGTTGAAGCTACTGTTCAAAAATTATGCTCCGAAATCAACTTATGTCACCTTAGTGATACATTTTGGGATAGTACCTAAACTTTAAAGCAGAAATTGGGGCACTTTTGAACTTTTCATTTTTGACCAAAATCGACAGGTCCGGGGTTTAGGGAATTCATCATATCCCACAAAACAGTTGAAGCTACTGTTCAAAAATTATGCTCTGAAATCAACTTCTGTCACCTTAGTGATACATTTTGGGATAGTACCTAAAGTTTAAAGCAGAAATTGGGGCACTTTTGAAATTTTCATTTTTGACCAAAATCGACAGGTCCGGGGCTTAGGGAATTTCTCATATGCCACAAAACGGTTGAAGCTCCTGTTCAAAATTTATGCTCCGAAATCAACTTCTGTCACCTTAGTGATACATTTTGGGATATTACCTAAAGTTTAAAGCAGAAATTGGGGCACTTTTGAAATTTTCATTTTAGACCAAAATCAACAGGTCCGGGGCTTAGGGAATTTCTCATATGCCACAAAACGGTTGAAGCTACTGTTCAAAAATTATGCTCCATAATCAACTTCTGTCACCTTAGTGATACATTTTGGGATAGTACCTAAAGTTTAAAGCAGAAATTGGGGCACTTTTGAAATTTTCATTTTTGACCAAAATCGACAGGTCCGGGGCTTAGGGAATTTCTCATATGCCACAAAACGGTTGAAGCTACTGTTCAAAAATTATGCTCTGAAATCAACTTCTGTCACCTTAGTGATACATTTTGGGATAGTACCTAAACTTTAAAGCAGAAATTGGGGCACTTTTGAAATTTTCATTTTTGACCAAAATCGACAGGTCCGGGGGTTAGGGAATTTATCATATGCCACAAAACAGTTGAAGCTACTGTTCAAAAATTATGCTCTGAAATCAACTTCTGTCACCTTAGTGATACATTTTGGGATAGTACCTAAAGTTTAAAGCAGAAATTGGGGCACTTTTGAAATTTTCATTTTTGACCAAAATCGACAGGTCCGGGGCTTAGGGAATTTCTCATATGCCACAAAACGGTTGAAGCTACTGTTCAAAAATTATGCTCCGAAATCAACTTCTGTCACCTTAGTGATACATTTTGGGATAGTACCTAAAGTTTAAAGCAGAAATTGGGGCACTTTTGAAATTTTCATTTTTGACCAAAATCGACAGGTCCGGGGGTTAGGGAATTTCTCATATGCCACAAAACAGTTGAAGCTCCTGTTCAAAAATGATGCTCCATAATCAACTTCTGTCACCTTAGTGATACATTTTGGGATAGTACCTAAAGTTTAAAGCAGAAATTGGGGCACTTTTGAAATTTTCATTTTTGACCAAAATCGACAGGTCCGGGGCTTAGGGAATTTCTCATATGCCACAAAACAGTTGAAGCTCCTGTTCAAAAATTATGCTCCATAATCAACTTCTGTCACCTTAGTGATACATTTTGGGATAGTACCTAAACTTTAAAGCAGAAATTGGGGCACTTTTGAAATTTTCATTTTTGACCAAAATCGACAGGTCCGGGGTTTAGGGAATTTCTCATATGCCACAAAACGGTTGAAGCTACTGTTCAAAAATTATGCTCTGAAATCAACTTCTGTCACCTTAGTGATGCATTTTGGGATAGTACCTAAACTTTAAAGCAGAAATTGGGGCACTTTTGAACTTTTCATTTTTGACCAAAATCGACAGGTCCGGGGTTTAGGGAATTCATCATATCCCACAAAACAGTTGAAGCTACTGTTCAAAAATTATGCTCTGAAATCAACTTCTGTCACCTTAGTGATACATTTTGGGATAGTACCTAAAGTTTAAAGCAGAAATTGGGGCACTTTTGAAATTTTCATTTTTGACCAAAATCGACAGGTCCGGGGCTTAGGGAATTTCTCATATGCCACAAAACGGTTGAAGCTCCTGTTCAAAAATTATGCTCCATAATCAACTTCTGTCACCTTAGTGATACATTTTGGGATAGTACCTAAAGTTTAAAGCAGAAATTGGGGCACTTTTGAAATTTTCATTTTTGTCCAAAATCGACAGGTCCGGGGGTTAGGGAATTTATCATATGCCACAAAACAGTTGAAGCTACTGTTCAAAAATTATGCTCTGAAATCAACTTCTGTCACCTTAGTGATACATTTTGGGATAGTACCTAAAGTTTAAAGCAGAAATTGGGGCACTTTTGAAATTTTCATTTTTGACCAAAATCGACAGGTCCGGGGCTTAGGGAATTTCTCATATGCCACAAAACGGTTGAAGCTCCTGTTCAAAATTTATGCTCCGAAATCAACTTCTGTCACCTTAGTGATACATTTTGGGATATTACCTAAAGTTTAAAGCAGAAATTGGGGCACTTTTGAAATTTTCATTTTAGACCAAAATCAACAGGTCCGGGGCTTAGGGAATTTCTCATATGCCACAAAACGGTTGAAGCTACTGTTCAAAATTTATGCTCCGAAATCAACTTCTGTCACCTTAGTGATACATTTTGGGATAGTACCTAAACTTTAAAGCAGAAATTGGGGCACTTTTGAAATTTTCATTTTTGACCAAAATCGACAGGTCCGGGGCTTAGGGAATTTCTCATATGCCACAAAACGGTTGAAGCTACTGTTCAAAAATTATGCTCTGAAATCAACTTCTGTCACCTTAGTGATACATTTTGGGATAGTACCTAAAGTTTAAGCAGAAATTGGGGCACTTTTGAAATTTTCATTTTTGACCAAAATCGACAGGTCCGGGGCTTAGGGAATTTCTCATATGCCACAAAACGGTTGAAGCTACTGTTCAAAAATTATGCTCTGAAATCAACTTCTGTCACCTTAGTGATACATTTTGGGATAGTACCTAAAGTTTAAAGCAGAAATTGGGGCACTTTTGAAATTTTCATTTTTGACCAAAATCGACAGGTCCGGGGCTTAGGGAATTCATCATATCCCACAAAACAGTTGAAGCTACTGTTCAAAAATTATGCTCTGAAATCAACTTCTGTCACCTTAGTGATACATTTTGGGATAGTACCTAAAGTTTAAAGCAGAAATTGGGGCACTTTTGAAATTTTCATTTTTGACCAAAATCGACAGGTCCGGCGGTTAGGGAATTTATCATATGCCACAAAACAGTTGAAGCTACTGTTCAAAAATTATGCTCCGAAATCAACTTCTGTCACCTTAGTGATACATTTTGGGATAGTACCTAAAGTTTAATGCAGAAATTGGGGCACTTTTGAAATTTTCATTTTTGACTAAAATCGACAGGTCCGGGGCTTAGGGAATTTCTCATATGCCACAAAACAGTTGAAGCTCCTGTTCAAAATTTATGCTCCGAAATCAACTTCTGTCACCTTAGTGATACATTTTGGGATATTACCTAAAGTTTAAAGCAGAAATTGGGGCACTTTTGAAATTTTCATTTTAGACCAAAATCGACAGGTCCGGGGGTTAGGGAATTTCTCATATGCCACAAAACAGTTGAAGCTCCTGTTAAAAAATGATGCTCCATAATCAACTTCTGTCACCTTAGTGATACATTTTGGGATAGTACCTAAAGTTTAAAGCAGAAATTGGGGCACTTTTGAAATTTTCATTTTTGACCAAAATCGACAGGTCCGGGGGTTAGGGAATTTATCATATGCCACAAAACAGTTGAAGCTACTGTTCAAAAATTATGCTCTGAAATCAACTTCTGTCACCTTAGTGATACATTTTGGGATAGTACCTAAAGTTTAAAGCAGAAATTGGGGCACTTTTGAAATTTTCATTTTTGACCAAAATCGACAGGTCCGGGGCTTAGGGAATTTCTCATATGCCACAAAACGGTTGAAGCTCCTGTTCAAAATTTATGCTCCGAAATCAACTTCTGTCACCTTAGTGATACATTTTGGGATATTACCTAAAGTTTAAAGCAGAAATTGGGGCACTTTTGAAATTTTCATTTTAGACCAAAATCAACAGGTCCGGGGCTTAGGGAATTTCTCATATGCCACAAAACGGTTGAAGCTACTGTTCAAAAATTATGCTCCGAAATCAACTTCTGTCATCTTAGTGATACATTTTGGGAAAGTACCTAAAGTTTAAAGCAGAAATTGGGGCACTTTTGAAATTTTCATTTTTGACCAAAATCGACAGGTCCGGGGCTTTGGGGATTTCTCATATGCCACAAAACGGTTGAAGCTCCTGTTCAAAACTTATGCTCCATAATCAACTTCTGTCACCTTAGTGATACATTTTGGGATAGTACCTAAACTTTAAAGCAGAAATTGGGGCACTTTTGAAATTTTCATTTTTGACCAAAATCGACAGGTCCGGGGCTTAGGGAATTTCTCATATGCCACAAAACGGTTGAAGCTACTGTTCAAAAATTATGCTCTGAAATCAACTTCTGTCACCTTAGTGATACATTTTGGGATAGTACCTAAAGTTTAAAGCAGAAATTGGGGCACTTTTGAAATTTTCATTTTTGACCAAAATCGACAGGTCCGGGGCTTAGGGAATTCATCATATCCCACAAAACAGTTGAAGCTACTGTTCAAAAATTATGCTCTGAAATCAACTTCTGTCACCTTAGTGATACATTTTGGGATAGTACCTAAAGTTTAAAGCAGAAATTGGGGCACTTTTGAAATTTTCATTTTTGACCAAAATCGACAGGTCCGGGGCTTAGGGAATTCATCATATCCCACAAAACAGTTGAAGCTACTGTTCAAAAATTATGCTCTGAAATCAACTTCTGTCACCTTAGTGATACATTTTGGGATAGTACCTAAAGTTTAAAGCAGAAATTGGGGCACTTTTGAAATTTTCATTTTAGACCAAAATCGACAGGTCCGGGGGTTAGGGAATTTCTCATATGCCACAAAACAGTTGAAGCTCCTGTTCAAAAATGATGCTCCATAATCAACTTCTGTCACCTTAGTGATACATTTTGGGATAGTACCTAAAGTTTAAAGCAGAAATTGGGGCACTTTTGAAATTTTCATTTTTGACCAAAATCGACAGGTTCGGGGTTTAGGGAATTTCTCATATGCCACAAAACGGTTGAAGCTACTGTTCAAAAATTATGCTCTGAAATCAACTTCTGTCACCTTAGTGATACATTTTGGGATAGTACCTAAACTTTAAAGCAGAAATTGGGGCACTTTTGAAATTTTCATTTTTGACCAAAATCGACAGGTCCGGGGTTTAGGGAATTCATCATATCCCACAAAACAGTTGAAGCTACTGTTCAAAAATTATGCTCTGAAATCAACTTCTGTCACCTTAGTGATACATTTTGGGATAGTACCTAAAGTTTAAAGCAGAAATTGGGGCACTTTTGAAATTTTCATTTTTGACCAAAATCGACAGGTCCAGGGCTTAGGGAATTTCTCATATGCCACAAAACGGTTGAAGCTCCTGTTCAAAAATTATGCTCCATAATCAACTTCTGTCACCTTAGTGATACATTTTGGGATAGTACCTAAAGTTTAAAGCAGAAATTGGGCCACTTTTGAAATTTTCATTTTTGTCCAAAATCGACAGGTCCGGGGGTTAGGGAATTTATCATATGCCACAAAACAGTTGAAGCTACTGTTCAAAAATTATGCTCTGAAATCAACTTCTGTCACCTTAGTGATACATTTTGGGATAGTACCTAAAGTTTAAAGCAGAAATTGGGGCACTTTTGAAATTTTTATTTTTGACCAAAATCGACAGGTCCGGGGCTTAGGGAATTTCTCATATGCCACAAAACGGTTGAAGCTACTGTTCAAAAATTATGCTCCGAAATCAACTTATGTCACCTTAGTGATACATTTTGGGATAGTACCTAAAGTTTAAAGCAGAAATTGGGGCACTTTTGAAATTTTCATTTTTGACCAAAATCGACAGGTCCGGGGGTTAGGGAATTTCTCATATGCCACAAAACAGTTGAAGCTCCTGTTCAAAAATGATGCTCCATAATCAACTTCTGTCACCTTAGTGATACATTTTGGGATAGTACCTAAAGTTTAAAGCAGAAATTGGGGCACTTTTGAAATTTTCATTTTTGACCAAAATCGACAGGTCCGGGGCTTAGGGAATTTCTCATATGCCACAAAACAGTTGAAGCTCCTGTTCAAAAATTATGCTCCATAATCAACTTCTGTCACCTTAGTGATACATTTTGGGATAGTACCTAAACTTTAAAGCAGAAATTGGGGCACTTTTGAAATTTTCATTTTTGACCAAAATCGACAGGTCCGGGGTTTAGGGAATTTCTCATATGCCACAAAACGGTTGAAGCTACTGTTCAAAAATTATGCTCTGAAATCAACTTCTGTCACCTTAGTGATACATTTTGGGATAGTACCTAAACTTTAAAGCAGAAATTGGGGCACTTTTGAACTTTTCATTTTTGACCAAAATAGACAGGTCCGGGGTTTAGGGAATTCATCATATCCCACAAAACAGTTGAAGCTACTGTTCAAAAATTATGCTCTGAAATCAACTTCTGTCACCTTAGTGATACATTTTGGGATAGTACCTAAAGTTTAAAGCAGAAATTGGGGCACTTTTGAAATTTTCATTTTTGACCAAAATCGACAGGTCCGGGGCTTAGGGAATTTCTCATATGCCACAAAACGGTTGAAGCTCCTGTTCAAAAATTATGCTCCATAATCAACTTCTGTCACCTTAGTGATACATTTTGGGATAGTACCTAAAGTTTAAAGCAGAAATTGGGGCACTTTTGAAATTTTCATTTTTGACCAAAATCGACAGGTCCGGGGCTTAGGGAATTTCTCATATGCCACAAAACGGTTGAAGCTCCTGTTCAAAATTTATGCTCCGAAATCAACTTCTGTCACCTTAGTGATACATTTTGGGATATTACCTAAAGTTTAAAGCAGAAATTGGGGCACTTTTGAAATTTTCATTTTAGACCAAAATCAACAGGTCCGGGGCTTAGGGAATTTCTCATATGCCACAAAACGGTTGAAGCTACTGTTCAAAATTTATGCTCCGAAATCAACTTCTGTCACCTTAGTGATACATTTTGGGATAGTACCTAAACTTTAAAGCAGAAATTGGGGCATTTTTGAAATTTTCATTTTTGACCAAAATCAACAGGTCCGGGGCTTAGGGAATTTCTCATATGCCACAAAACGGTTGAAGCTACTGTTCAAAAATTATGCTCTGAAATCAACTTCTGTCACCTTAGTGATACATTTTGGGATAGTACCTAAAGTTTAAGCAGAAATTGGGGCACTTTTGAAATTTTCATTTTAGACCAAAATCGACAGGTCCGGGGGTTAGGGAATTTCTCATATGCCACAAAACAGTTGAAGCTACTGTTCAAAAATTATGCTCCATAATCAACTTCTGTCACCTTAGTGATACATTTTGGGATAGTACCTAAACTTTAAAGCAGAAATTGGGGCACTTTTGAAATTTTCATTTTTGACCAAAATCGACAGGTCCGGGGTTTAGGGAATTTCTCATATGCCACAAAACGGTTGAAGCTACTGTTCAAAAATTATGCTCTGAAATCAACTTCTGTCACCTTAGTGATACATTTTGGGATAGTACCTAAACTTTAAAGCAGAAATTGGGGCACTTTTGAAATTTTCATTTTTGACCAAAATCGACAGGTCCGGGGTTTAGGGAATTCATCATATCCCACAAAACAGTTGAAGCTACTGTTCAAAAATTATGCTCTGAAATCAACTTCTGTCACCTTAGTGATACATTTTGGGATAGTACCTAAAGTTTAAAGCAGAAATTGGGGCACTTTTGAAATTTTCATTTTTGACCAAAATCGACAGGTCCGGGGCTTAGGGAATTTCTCATATGCCACAAAACGGTTGAAGCTCCTGTTCAAAAATTATGCTCCATAATCAACTTCTGTCACCTTAGTGATACATTTTGGGATAGTACCTAAAGTTTAAAGCAGAAATTGGGGCACTTTTGAAATTTTCATTTTTGTCCAAAATCGACAGGTCCGGGGGTTAGGGAATTTATCATATGCCACAAAACAGTTGAAGCTACTGTTCAAAAATTATGCTCTGAAATCAACTTCTGTCACCTTAGTGATACATTTTGGGATAGTACCTAAAGTTTAAAGCAGAAATTGGGGCACTTTTGAAATTTTCATTTTTGACCAAAATCGACAGGTCCGGGGCTTAGGGAATTTCTCATATGCCACAAAACGGTTGAAGCTCCTGTTCAAAATTTATGCTCCGAAATCAACTTATGTCACCTTAGTGATACATTTTGGGATATTACCTAAAGTTTAAAGCAGAAATTGGGGCACTTTTGAAATTTTCATTTTAGACCAAAATCAACAGGTCCGGGGCTTAGGGAATTTCTCATATGCCACAAAACGGTTGAAGCTACTGTTCAAAATTTATGCTCCGAAATCAACTTCTGTCACCTTAGTGATACATTTTGGGATAGTACCTAAACTTTAAAGCAGAAATTGGGGCACTTTTGAAATTTTCATTTTTGACCAAAATCGACAGGTCCGGGGCTTAGGGAATTTCTCATATGCCACAAAACGGTTGAAGCTACTGTTCAAAAATTATGCTCTGAAATCAACTTCTGTCACCTTAGTGATACATTTTGGGATAGTACCTAAAGTTTAAGCAGAAATTGGGGCACTTTTGAAATTTTCATTTTTGACCAAAATCGACAGGTCCGGGGCTTAGGGAATTTCTCATATGCCACAAAACGGTTGAAGCTACTGTTCAAAAATTATGCTCTGAAATCAACTTCTGTCACCTTAGTGATACATTTTGGGATAGTACCTAAAGTTTAAAGCAGAAATTGGGGCACTTTTGAAATTTTCATTTTTGACAAAAATCGACAGGTCCGGGGCTTAGGGAATTCATCATATCCCACAAAACAGTTGAAGCTACTGTTCAAAAATTATGCTCTGAAATCAACTTCTGTCACCTTAGTGATACATTTTGGGATAGTACCTAAAGTTTAAAGCAGAAATTGGGGCACTTTTGAAATTTTCATTTTTGACCAAAATCGACAGGTCCGGGGGTTAGGGAATTTATCATATGCCACAAAACAGTTGAAGCTACTGTTCAAAAATTATGCTCCGAAATCAACTTCTGTCACCTTAGTGATACATTTTGGGATAGTACCTAAAGTTTAAAGCAGAAATTGGGGCACTTTTGAAATTTTCATTTTTGACCAAAATCGACAGGTCCGGGGCTTAGGGAATTTCTCATATGCCACAAAACAGTTGAAGCTCCTGTTCAAAATGTATGCTCCGAAATCAACTTCTGTCACCTTAGTGATACATTTTGGGATATTACCTAAAGTTTAAAGCAGAAATTGGGGCACTTTTGAAATTTTCATTTTAGACCAAAATCGACAGGTCCGGGGGTTAGGGAATTTCTCATATGCCACAAAACAGTTGAAGCTCCTGTTAAAAAATGATGCTCCATAATCAACTTCTGTCACCTTAGTGATACATTTTGGGATAGTACCTAAAGTTTAAAGCAGAAATTGGGGCACTTTTGACATTTTCATTTTTGACCAAAATCGACAGGTCCGGGGCTTAGGGAATTTCTCATATGCCACAAAACGGTTGAAGCTCCTGTTCAAAATTTATGCTCCGAAATCAACTTCTGTCACCTTAGTGATACATTTTGGGATATTACCTAAAGTTTAAAGCAGAAATTGGGGCACTTTTGAAATTTTCATTTTAGACCAAAATCAACAGGTCCGGGGCTTAGGGAATTTCTCATATGCCACAAAACGGTTGAAGCTACTGTTCAAAAATTATGCTCCGAAATCAACTTCTGTCATCTTAGTGATACATTTTGGGAAAGTACCTAAAGTTTAAAGCAGAAATTGGGGCACTTTTGAAATTTTCATTTTTGACCAAAATCGACAGGTCCGGGGCTTAGGGAATTCATCATATCCCACAAAACAGTTGAAGCTACTGTTCAAAAATTATGCTCTGAAATCAACTTCTGTCACCTTAGTGATACATTTTGGGATAGTACCTAAAGTTTAAAGCAGAAATTGGGGCACATTTGAAATTTTCATTTTTGACCAAAATCGACAGGTCCGGGGGTTAGGGAATTTATCATATGCCACAAAACAGTTGAAGCTACTGTTCAAAAATTATGCTCCGAAATCAACTTCTGTCACCTTAGTGATACATTTTGGGATAGTACCTAAAGTTTAAAGCAGAAATTGGGGCACTTTTGAAATTTTCATTTTAGACCAAAATCGACAGGTCCGGGGGTTAGGGAATTTCTCATATGCCACAAAACAGTTGAAGCTCCTGTTCAAAAATGATGCTCCATAATCAACTTCTGTCACCTTAGTTATACATTTTGGGATAGTACCTAAAGTTTAAAGCAGAAATTGGGGCACTTTTGAAATTTTCATTTTTGACCAAAATCGACAGGTCCGGGGCTTAGGGAATTTCTCATATGCCACAAAACAGTTGAAGCTACTGTTCAAAAATTATGCTCCATAATCAACTTCTGTCACCTTAGTGATACATTTTGGGATAGTACCTAAACTTTAAAGCAGAAATTGGGGCACTTTTGAAATTTTCATTTTTGACCAAAATCGACAGGTCCGGGGTTTAGGGAATTTCTCATATGCCACAAAACGGTTGAAGCTACTGTTCAAAAATTATGCTCTGAAATCAACTTCTGTCACCTTAGTGATACATTTTGGGATAGTACCTAAACTTTAAAGCAGAAATTGGGGCACTTTTGAAATTTTCATTTTTGACCAAAATCGACAGGTCCGGGGTTTAGGGAATTCATCATATCCCACAAAACAGTTGAAGCTACTGTTCAAAAATTATGCTCTGAAATCAACTTCTGTCACCTTAGTGATACATTTTGGGATAGTACCTAAAGTTTAAAGCAGAAATTGGGGCACTTTTGAAATTTTCATTTTTGACCAAAATCGACAGGTCCGGGGCTTAGGGAATTTCTCATATGCCACAAAACGGTTGAAGCTACTGTTCAAAAATTATGCTCCATAATCAACTTCTGTCACCTTAGTGATACATTTTGGGATAGTACCTAAAGTTTAAAGCAGAAATTGGGCCACTTTTGAAATTTTCATTTTTGTCCAAAATCGACAGGTCCGGGGGTTAGGGAATTTATCATATGCCACAAAACAGTTGAAGCTACTGTTCAAAAATTATGCTCTGAAATCAACTTCTGTCACCTTAGTGATACATTTTGGGATAGTACCTAAAGTTTAAAGCAGAAATTGGGGCACTTTTGAAATTTTCATTTTTGACCAAAATCGACAGGTCCGGGGCTTAGGGAATTTCTCATATGCCACAAAACGGTTGAAGCTCCTGTTCAAAATTTATGCTCCGAAATCAACTTCTGTCACCTTAGTGATACATTTTGGGATATTACCTAAAGTTTAAAGCAGAAATTGGGGCACTTTTGAAATTTTCATTTTAGACCAAAATCAACAGGTCCGGGGCTTAGGGAATTTCTCATATGCCACAAAACGGTTGAAGCTACTGTTCAAAAATTATGCTCCGAAATCAACTTCTGTCATCTTAGTGATACATTTTGGGAAAGTACCTAAAGTTTAAAGCAGAAATTGGGGCACTTTTGAAATTTTCATTTTTGACCAAAATCGACAGGTCCGGGGCTTTGGGGATTTCTCATATGCCACAAAACGGTTGAAGCTCCTGTTCAAAAATTATGCTCCATAATCAACTTCTGTCACCTTAGTGATACATTTTGGGATAGTACCTAAACTTTAAAGCAGAAATTGGGGCACTTTTGAAATTTTCATTTTTGACCAAAATCGACAGGTCCGGGGCTTAGGGAATTTCTCATATGCCACAAAACGGTTGAAGCTACTGTTCAAAAATTATGCTCTGAAATCAACTTCTGTCACCTTAGTGATACATTTTGGGATAGTACCTAAAGTTTAAAGCAGAAATTGGGGCACTTTTGAAATTTTCATTTTTGACCAAAATCGACAGGTCCGGGGCTTAGGGAATTTATCATATGCCACAAAACAGTTGAAGCTACTGTTCAAAAATTATGCTCTGAAATCAACTTCTGTCACCTTAGTGATACATTTTGGGATAGTACCTAAAGTTTAAAGCAGAAATTGGGGCACTTTTGAAATTTTCATTTTTGACCAAAATCGACAGGTCCAGGGCTTAGGGAATTTCTCATATGCCACAAAACGGTTGAAGCTACTGTTCAAAAATTATGCTCTGAAATCAACTTCTGTCACCTTAGTGATACATTTTGGGATAGTACCTAAACTTTAAAGCAGAAATTGGGGCACTTTTGAAATTTTCATTTTTGACCAAAATCGACAGGTCCGGGGTTTAGGGAATTTCTCATATGCCACAAAACGGTTGAAGCTACTGTTCAAAAATTATGCTCTGAAATCAACTTCTGTCACCTTAGTGATACATTTTGGGATAGTACCTAAACTTTAAAGCAGAAATTGGGGCACTTTTGAAATTTTCATTTTTGACCAAAATCGACAGGTCCGGGGTTTAGGGAATTCATCATATCCCACAAAACAGTTGAAGCTACTTTTCAAAAATTATGCTCTGAAATCAACTTCTGTCACCTTAGTGATACATTTTGGGATAGTACCTAAAGTTTAAAGCAGAAATTGGGGCACTTTTGAAATTTTCATTTTTGACCAAAATCGACAGGTCCGGGGCTTAGGGAATTTCTCATATGCCACAAAACGGTTGAAGCTCCTGTTCAAAAATTATGCTCCATAATCAACTTCTGTCACCTTAGTGATACATTTTGGGATAGTACCTAAAGTTTAAAGCAGAAATTGGGCCACTTTTGAAATTTTCATTTTTGTCCAAAATCGACAGGTCCGGGGGTTAGGGAATTTATCATATGCCACAAAACAGTTGAAGCTACTGTTCAAAAATTATGCTCTGAAATCAACTTCTGTCACCTTAGTGATACATTTTGGGATAGTACCTAAAGTTTAAAGCAGAAATTGGGGCACTTTTGAAATTTTCATTTTTGACCAAAATCGACAGGTCCGGGGCTTAGGGAATTTCTCATATGCCACAAAACGGTTGAAGCTCCTGTTCAAAATTTATGCTCCGAAATCAACTTCTGTCACCTTAGTGATACATTTTGGGATATTACCTAAAGTTTAAAGCAGAAATTGGGGCACTTTTGAAATTTTCATTTTAGACCAAAATCAACAGGTCCGGGGCTTAGGGAATTTCTCATATGCCACAAAACGGTTGAAGCTACTGTTCAAAAATTATGCTCCGAAATCAACTTCTGTCATCTTAGTGATACATTTTGGGAAAGTACCTAAAGTTTAAAGCAGAAATTGGGGCACTTTTGAAATTTTCATTTTTGACCAAAATCGACAGGTCCGGGGCTTTGGGGATTTCTCATATGCCACAAAACGGTTGAAGCTCCTGTTCAAAAATTATGCTCCATAATCAACTTCTGTCACCTTAGTGATACATTTTGGGATAGTACCTAAACTTTAAAGCAGAAATTGGGGCACTTTTGAAATTTTCATTTTTGACCAAAATCGACAGGTCCGGGGCTTAGGGAATTTCTCATATGCCACAAAACGGTTGAAGCTACTGTTCAAAAATTATGCTCTGAAATCAACTTCTGTCACCTTAGTGATACATTTTGGGATAGTACCTAAAGTTTAAGCAGAAATTGGGGCACTTTTGAAATTTTCATTTTTGACCAAAATCGACAGGTCCGGGGCTTAGGGAATTTCTCATATGCCACAAAACGGTTGAAGCTACTGTTCAAAAATTATGCTCTGAAATCAACTTCTGTCACCTTAGTGATACATTTTGGGATAGTACCTAAAGTTTAAAGCAGAAATTGGGGCACTTTTGAAATTTTCATTTTTGACCAAAATCGACAGGTCCGGGGCTTAGGGAATTTATCATATGCCACAAAACAGTTGAAGCTACTGTTCAAAAATTATGCTCTGAAATCAACTTCTGTCACCTTAGTGATACATTTTGGGATAGTACCTAAAGTTTAAAGCAGAAATTGGGGCACTTTTGAAATTTTCATTTTTGACCAAAATCGACAGGTCCAGGGCTTAGGGAATTTCTCATATGCCACAAAACGGTTGAAGCTACTGTTCAAAAATTATGCTCTGAAATCAACTTCTGTCACCTTAGTGATACATTTTGGGATAGTTCCTATACTTTAAAGCAGAAATTGGGGCACTTTTGAAATTTTCATTTTTGACCAAAATCGACAGGTCCGGGGCTTAGGGAATTTCTCATATGCCACAAAACGGTTGAAGCTCATGTTCAAAAATTATGCTCCATAATCAACTTATGTCACCTTAGTGATACATTTTGGGATAGTACCTAAAGTTTAAAGCAGAAATTGGGGCACTTTTGAAATTTTCATTTTTGACCAAAATCGACAGGTCCAGGGCTTAGGGAATTTCTCATATGCCACAAAACGGTTGAAGCTCCTGTTCAAAAATTATGCTCCGAAATCAACTTCTGTCACCTTAGTGATACATTTTGTGATAGTTCCTATACTTTAAAGCAGAAATTGGGGCACTTTTGAAATTTTCATTTTTGACCAAAATCGACAGGTCCGGGGCTTAGGGAATTTCTCATATGCCACAAAACGGTTGAAGCTCCTGTTCAAAAATTATGCTCCATAATCAACTTCTGTCACCTTAGTGATACATTTTGGGATAGTACCTAAAGTTTAAAGCAGAAATTAAGGCACTTTTGAAATTTTCATTTTTGACCAAAATCGACAGGTCCAGGACTTAGGGAATTTCTCATATGCCACAAAACGGTTGAAGCTCCTGTTCAAAAATTATGCTCCGAAATCAACTTCTGTCACCTTAGTGATACATTTTGGGATAGTTCCTATACTTTAAAGCAGAAATTGGGGCACTTTTGAAATTTTCATTTTTGACCAAAATCGACAGGTCCGGGGCTTAGGGAATTTCTCATATGCCACAAAACGGTTGAAGCTCCTGTTCAAAAATTATGCTCCATAATCAACTTCTGTCACCTTAGTGATACATTTTGGGATAGTACCTAAAGTTTAAAGCAGAAATTGGGGCACTTTTGAAATTTTCATTTTTAACCAAAATCGACAGGTCCAGGGCTTAGGGAATTTCTCATATGCCACAAAACGGTTGAAGCTTCTGTTCAAAAATTATGCTCTGAAATCAACTTCTGTCACCTTAGTGATACATTTTGGGAAAGTACCTAAACTTTAAAGCAGAAATTGGGGCACTTTTGAAATTTTCATTTTTGACCAAAATCGACAGGTCCGGGTGTTAGGGAATTTATCATATGCCACAAAACAGTTGAAGCTACTGTTCAAAAATTATGCTCTGAAATCAACTTCTGTCACCTTAGTGATACATTTTGGGATAGTACCTAAAGTTTAAAGCAGAAATTGGGGCACTTTTGAAATTTTCATTTTTGACCAAAATCGACAGGTCCGGGGCTTAGGGAATTTCTCATATGCCACAAAACGGTTGAAGCTACTGTTCAAAAATTATGCTCTGAAATCAACTTCTGTCACCTTAGTGATACATTTTGGGATAGTACCTAAAGTTTAAAGCAGAAATTGGGGCACTTTTGAAATTTTCATTTTTGACCAAAATCGACAGGTCCGGGGCTTAGGGAATTCATCATATCCCACAAAACAGTTGAAGCTACTGTTCAAAAATTATGCTCTGAAATCAACTTCTGTCACCTTAGTGATACATTTTGGGATAGTACCTAAAGTTTAAAGCAGAAATTGGGGCACTTTTGAAATTTTCATTTTTGACAAAAATCGACAGGTCCGGGGCTTAGGGAATTCATCATATCCCACAAAACAGTTGAAGCTACTGTTCAAAAATTATGCTCTGAAATCAACTTCTGTCACCTTAGTGATACATTTTGGGATAGTACCTAAAGTTTAAAGCAGAAATTGGGGCACTTTTGAAATTTTCATTTTTGACCAAAATCGACAGGTCCGGGGGTTAGGGAATTTATCATATGCCACAAAACAGTTGAAGCTACTGTTCAAAAATTATGCTCCGAAATCAACTTCTGTCACCTTAGTGATACATTTTGGGATAGTACCTAAAGTTTAAAGCAGAAATTGGGGCACTTTTGAAATTTTCATTTTTGACCAAAATCGACAGGTCCGGGGCTTAGGGAATTTCTCATATGCCACAAAACAGTTGAAGCTCCTGTTCAAAATGTATGCTCCGAAATCAACTTCTGTCACCTTAGTGATACATTTTGGGATATTACCTAAAGTTTAAAGCAGAAATTGGGGCACTTTTGAAATTTTCATTTTAGACCAAAATCGACAGGTCCGGGGGTTAGGGAATTTCTCATATGCCACAAAACAGTTGAAGCTCCTGTTAAAAAATGATGCTCCATAATCAACTTCTGTCACCTTAGTGATACATTTTGGGATAGTACCTAAAGTTTAAAGCAGAAATTGGGGCACTTTTGACATTTTCATTTTTGACCAAAATCGACAGGTCCGGGGCTTAGGGAATTTCTCATATGCCACAAAACGGTTGAAGCTCCTGTTCAAAATTTATGCTCCGAAATCAACTTCTGTCACCTTAGTGATACATTTTGGGATATTACCTAAAGTTTAAAGCAGAAATTGGGGCACTTTTGAAATTTTCATTTTAGACCAAAATCAACAGGTCCGGGGCTTAGGGAATTTCTCATATGCCACAAAACGGTTGAAGCTACTGTTCAAAAATTATGCTCTGAAATCAACTTCTGTCACCTTAGTGATACATTTTGGGATAGTACCTAAAGTTTAAAGCAGAAATTGGGGCACATTTGAAATTTTCATTTTTGACCAAAATCGACAGGTCCGGGGGTTAGGGAATTTATCATATGCCACAAAACAGTTGAAGCTACTGTTCAAAAATTATGCTCCGAAATCAACTTCTGTCACCTTAGTGATACATTTTGGGATAGTACCTAAAGTTTAAAGCAGAAATTGGGGCACTTTTGAAATTTTCATTTTAGACCAAAATCGACAGGTCCGGGGGTTAGGGAATTTCTCATATGCCACAAAACAGTTGAAGCTCCTGTTCAAAAATGATGCTCCATAATCAACTTCTGTCACCTTAGTGATACATTTTGGGATAGTACCTAAAGTTTAAAGCAGAAATTGGGGCACTTTTGAAATTTTCATTTTTGACCAAAATCGACAGGTCCGGGGCTTAGGGAATTTCTCATATGCCACAAAACAGTTGAAGCTACTGTTCAAAAATTATGCTCCATAATCAACTTCTGTCACCTTAGTGATACATTTTGGGATAGTACCTAAACTTTAAAGCAGAAATTGGGGCACTTTTGAAATTTTCATTTTTGACCAAAATCGACAGGTCCGGGGTTTAGGGAATTTCTCATATGCCACAAAACGGTTGAAGCTACTGTTCAAAAATTATGCTCTGAAATCAACTTCTGTCACCTTAGTGATACATTTTGGGATAGTACCTAAACTTTAAAGCAGAAATTGGGGCACTTTTGAAATTTTCATTTTTGACCAAAATCGACAGGTCCGGGGTTTAGGGAATTCATCATATCCCACAAAACAGTTGAAGCTACTGTTCAAAAATTATGCTCTGAAATCAACTTCTGTCACCTTAGTGATACATTTTGGGATAGTACCTAAAGTTTAAAGCAGAAATTGGGGCACTTTTGAAATTTTCATTTTTGACCAAAATCGACAGGTCCGGGGCTTAGGGAATTTCTCATATGCCACAAAACGGTTGAAGCTCCTGTTCAAAAATTATGCTCCATAATCAACTTCTGTCACCTTAGTGATACATTTTGGGATAGTACCTAAAGTTTAAAGCAGAAATTGGGCCACTTTTGAAATTTTCATTTTTGTCCAAAATCGACAGGTCCGGGGGTTAGGGAATTTATCATATGCCACAAAACAGTTGAAGCTACTGTTCAAAAATTATGCTCTGAAATCAACTTCTGTCACCTTAGTGATACATTTTGGGATAGTACCTAAAGTTTAAAGCAGAAATTGGGGCACTTTTGAAATTTTCATTTTTGACCAAAATCGACAGGTCCGGGGCTTAGGGAATTTCTCATATGCCACAAAACGGTTGAAGCTCCTGTTCAAAATTTATGCTCCGAAATCAACTTCTGTCACCTTAGTGATACATTTTGGGATATTACCTAAAGTTTAAAGCAGAAATTGGGGCACTTTTGAAATTTTCATTTTAGACCAAAATCAACAGGTCCGGGGCTTAGGGAATTTCTCATATGCCACAAAACGGTTGAAGCTACTGTTCAAAAATTATGCTCCGAAATCAACTTCTGTCATCTTAGTGATACATTTTGGGAAAGTACCTAAAGTTTAAAGCAGAAATTGGGGCACTTTTGAAATTTTCATTTTTGACCAAAATCGACAGGTCCGGGGCTTTGGGGATTTCTCATATGCCACAAAACGGTTGAAGCTCCTGTTCAAAAATTATGCTCCATAATCAACTTCTGTCACCTTAGTGATACATTTTGGGATAGTACCTAAACTTTAAAGCAGAAATTGGGGCACTTTTGAAATTTTCATTTTTGACCAAAATCGACAGGTCCGGGGCTTAGGGAATTTCTCATATGCCACAAAACGGTTGAAGCTACTGTTCAAAAATTATGCTCTGAAATCAACTTCTGTCACCTTAGTGATACATTTTGGGATAGTACCTAAAGTTTAAAGCAGAAATTGGGGCACTTTTGAAATTTTCATTTTTGACCAAAATCGACAGGTCCGGGGCTTAGGGAATTTATCATATGCCACAAAACAGTTGAAGCTACTGTTCAAAAATTATGCTCTGAAATCAACTTCTGTCACCTTAGTGATACATTTTGGGATAGTACCTAAAGTTTAAAGCAGAAATTGGGGCACTTTTGAAATTTTCATTTTTGACCAAAATCGACAGGTCCAGGGCTTAGGGAATTTCTCATATGCCACAAAACGGTTGAAGCTACTGTTCAAAAATTATGCTCTGAAATCAACTTCTGTCACCTTAGTGATACATTTTGGGATAGTACCTAAACTTTAAAGCAGAAATTGGGGCACTTTTGAAATTTTCATTTTTGACCAAAATCGACAGGTCCGGGGTTTAGGGAATTTCTCATATGCCACAAAACGGTTGAAGCTACTGTTCAAAAATTATGCTCTGAAATCAACTTCTGTCACCTTAGTGATACATTTTGGGATAGTACCTAAACTTTAAAGCAGAAATTGGGGCACTTTTGAAATTTTCATTTTTGACCAAAATCGACAGGTCCGGGGTTTAGGGAATTCATCATATCCCACAAAACAGTTGAAGCTACTTTTCAAAAATTATGCTCTGAAATCAACTTCTGTCACCTTAGTGATACATTTTGGGATAGTACCTAAAGTTTAAAGCAGAAATTGGGGCACTTTTGAAATTTTCATTTTTGACCAAAATCGACAGGTCCGGGGCTTAGGGAATTTCTCATATGCCACAAAACGGTTGAAGCTCCTGTTCAAAAATTATGCTCCATAATCAACTTCTGTCACCTTAGTGATACATTTTGGGATAGTACCTAAAGTTTAAAGCAGAAATTGGGCCACTTTTGAAATTTTCATTTTTGTCCAAAATCGACAGGTCCGGGGGTTAGGGAATTTATCATATGCCACAAAACAGTTGAAGCTACTGTTCAAAAATTATGCTCTGAAATCAACTTCTGTCACCTTAGTGATACATTTTGGGATAGTACCTAAAGTTTAAAGCAGAAATTGGGGCACTTTTGAAATTTTCATTTTTGACCAAAATCGACAGGTCCGGGGCTTAGGGAATTTCTCATATGCCACAAAACGGTTGAAGCTCCTGTTCAAAATTTATGCTCCGAAATCAACTTCTGTCACCTTAGTGATACATTTTGGGATATTACCTAAAGTTTAAAGCAGAAATTGGGGCACTTTTGAAATTTTCATTTTAGACCAAAATCAACAGGTCCGGGGCTTAGGGAATTTCTCATATGCCACAAAACGGTTGAAGCTACTGTTCAAAAATTATGCTCCGAAATCAACTTCTGTCATCTTAGTGATACATTTTGGGAAAGTACCTAAAGTTTAAAGCAGAAATTGGGGCACTTTTGAAATTTTCATTTTTGACCAAAATCGACAGGTCCGGGGCTTTGGGGATTTCTCATATGCCACAAAACGGTTGAAGCTCCTGTTCAAAAATTATGCTCCATAATCAACTTCTGTCACCTTAGTGATACATTTTGGGATAGTACCTAAACTTTAAAGCAGAAATTGGGGCACTTTTGAAATTTTCATTTTTGACCAAAATCGACAGGTCCGGGGCTTAGGGAATTTCTCATATGCCACAAAACGGTTGAAGCTACTGTTCAAAAATTATGCTCTGAAATCAACTTCTGTCACCTTAGTGATACATTTTGGGATAGTACCTAAAGTTTAAGCAGAAATTGGGGCACTTTTGAAATTTTCATTTTTGACCAAAATCGACAGGTCCGGGGCTTAGGGAATTTCTCATATGCCACAAAACGGTTGAAGCTACTGTTCAAAAATTATGCTCTGAAATCAACTTCTGTCACCTTAGTGATACATTTTGGGATAGTACCTAAAGTTTAAAGCAGAAATTGGGGCACTTTTGAAATTTTCATTTTTGACCAAAATCGACAGGTCCGGGGCTTAGGGAATTTATCATATGCCACAAAACAGTTGAAGCTACTGTTCAAAAATTATGCTCTGAAATCAACTTCTGTCACCTTAGTGATATATTTTGGGATAGTACCTAAAGTTTAAAGCAGAAATTGGGGCACTTTTGAAATTTTCATTTTTGACCAAAATCGACAGGTCCGGGGCTTAGGGAATTTCTCATATGCCACAAAACGGTTGAAGCTACTGTTCAAAAATTATGCTCCGAAATCAACTTCTGTCACCTTAGTGATACATTTTGGGATAGTACCTAAAGTTTAAAGCAGAAATTGGGGCACTTTTGAAATTTTCATTTTTGACCAAAATCGACAGGTCCGGGGGTTAGGGAATTTCTCATATGCCACAAAACAGTTGAAGCTCCTGTTCAAAAATGATGCTCCATAATCAACTTCTGTCACCTTAGTGATACATTTTGGGATAGTACCTAAAGTTTAAAGCAGAAATTGGGGCACTTTTGAAATTTTCATTTTTGACCAAAATCGACAGGTCCGGGGCTTAGGGAATTTCTCATATGCCACAAAACAGTTGAAGCTCCTGTTCAAAAATTATGCTCCATAATCAACTTCTGTCACCTTAGTGATACATTTTGGGATAGTACCTAAACTTTAAAGCAGAAATTGGGGCACTTTTGAAATTTTCATTTTTGACCAAAATCGACAGGTCCGGGGTTTAGGGAATTTCTCATATGCCACAAAACGGTTGAAGCTACTGTTCAAAAATTATGCTCTGAAATCAACTTCTGTCACCTTAGTGATGCATTTTGGGATAGTACCTAAACTTTAAAGCAGAAATTGGGGCACTTTTGAACTTTTCATTTTTGACCAAAATCGACAGGTCCGGGGTTTAGGGAATTCATCATATCCCACAAAACAGTTGAAGCTACTGTTCAAAAATTATGCTCTGAAATCAACTTCTGTCACCTTAGTGATACATTTTGGGATAGTACCTAAAGTTTAAAGCAGAAATTGGGGCACTTTTGAAATTTTCATTTTTGACCAAAATCGACAGGTCCGGGGCTTAGGGAATTTCTCATATGCCACAAAACGGTTGAAGCTCCTGTTCAAAAATTATGCTCCATAATCAACTTCTGTCACCTTAGTGATACATTTTGGGATAGTACCTAAAGTTTAAAGCAGAAATTGGGGCACTTTTGAAATTTTCATTTTTGTCCAAAATCGACAGGTCCGGGGGTTAGGGAATTTATCATATGCCACAAAACAGTTGAAGCTACTGTTCAAAAATTATGCTCTGAAATCAACTTCTGTCACCTTAGTGATACATTTTGGGATAGTACCTAAAGTTTAAAGCAGAAATTGGGGCACTTTTGAAATTTTCATTTTTGACCAAAATCGACAGGTCCGGGGCTTAGGGAATTTCTCATATGCCACAAAACGGTTGAAGCTCCTGTTCAAAATTTATGCTCCGAAATCAACTTCTGTCACCTTAGTGATACATTTTGGGATATTACCTAAAGTTTAAAGCAGAAATTGGGGCACTTTTGAAATTTTCATTTTAGACCAAAATCAACAGGTCCGGGGCTTAGGGAATTTCTCATATGCCACAAAACGGTTGAAGCTACTGTTCAAAATTTATGCTCCGAAATCAACTTCTGTCACCTTAGTGATACATTTTGGGATAGTACCTAAACTTTAAAGCAGAAATTGGGGCACTTTTGAAATTTTCATTTTTGACCAAAATCGACAGGTCCGGGGCTTAGGGAATTTCTCATATGCCACAAAACGGTTGAAGCTACTGTTCAAAAATTATGCTCTGAAATCAACTTCTGTCACCTTAGTGATACATTTTGGGATAGTACCTAAAGTTTAAGCAGAAATTGGGGCACTTTTGAAATTTTCATTTTTGACCAAAATCGACAGGTCCGGGGCTTAGGGAATTTCTCATATGCCACAAAACGGTTGAAGCTACTGTTCAAAAATTATGCTCTGAAATCAACTTCTGTCACCTTAGTGATACATTTTGGGATAGTACCTAAAGTTTAAAGCAGAAATTGGGGCACTTTTGAAATTTTCATTTTTGACCAAAATCGACAGGTCCGGGGCTTAGGGAATTCATCATATCCCACAAAACAGTTGAAGCTACTGTTCAAAAATTATGCTCTGAAATCAACTTCTGTCACCTTAGTGATACATTTTGGGATAGTACCTAAAGTTTAAAGCAGAAATTGGGGCACTTTTGAAATTTTCATTTTTGACCAAAATCGACAGGTCCGGCGGTTAGGGAATTTATCATATGCCACAAAACAGTTGAAGCTACTGTTCAAAAATTATGCTCCGAAATCAACTTCTGTCACCTTAGTGATACATTTTGGGATAGTACCTAAAGTTTAATGCAGAAATTGGGGCACTTTTGAAATTTTCATTTTTGACTAAAATCGACAGGTCCGGGGCTTAGGGAATTTCTCATATGCCACAAAACAGTTGAAGCTCCTGTTCAAAATTTATGCTCCGAAATCAACTTCTGTCACCTTAGTGATACATTTTGGGATATTACCTAAAGTTTAAAGCAGAAATTGGGGCACTTTTGAAATTTTCATTTTAGACCAAAATCGACAGGTCCGGGGGTTAGGGAATTTCTCATATGCCACAAAACAGTTGAAGCTCCTGTTAAAAAATGATGCTCCATAATCAACTTCTGTCACCTTAGTGATACATTTTGGGATAGTACCTAAAGTTTAAAGCAGAAATTGGGGCACTTTTGAAATTTTCATTTTTGACCAAAATCGACAGGTCCGGGGGTTAGGGAATTTATCATATGCCACAAAACAGTTGAAGCTACTGTTCAAAAATTATGCTCTGAAATCAACTTCTGTCACCTTAGTGATACATTTTGGGATAGTACCTAAAGTTTAAAGCAGAAATTGGGGCACTTTTGAAATTTTCATTTTTGACCAAAATCGACAGGTCCGGGGCTTAGGGAATTTCTCATATGCCACAAAACGGTTGAAGCTCCTGTTCAAAATTTATGCTCCGAAATCAACTTCTGTCACCTTAGTGATACATTTTGGGATATTACCTAAAGTTTAAAGCAGAAATTGGGGCACTTTTGAAATTTTCATTTTAGACCAAAATCAACAGGTCCGGGGCTTAGGGAATTTCTCATATGCCACAAAACGGTTGAAGCTACTGTTCAAAAATTATGCTCCGAAATCAACTTCTGTCATCTTAGTGATACATTTTGGGAAAGTACCTAAAGTTTAAAGCAGAAATTGGGGCACTTTTGAAATTTTCATTTTTGACCAAAATCGACAGGTCCGGGGCTTTGGGGATTTCTCATATGCCACAAAACGGTTGAAGCTCCTGTTCAAAACTTATGCTCCATAATCAACTTCTGTCACCTTAGTGATACATTTTGGGATAGTACCTAAACTTTAAAGCAGAAATTGGGGCACTTTTGAAATTTTCATTTTTGACCAAAATCGACAGGTCCGGGGCTTAGGGAATTTCTCATATGCCACAAAACGGTTGAAGCTACTGTTCAAAAATTATGCTCTGAAATCAACTTCTGTCACCTTAGTGATACATTTTGGGATAGTACCTAAAGTTTAAAGCAGAAATTGGGGCACTTTTGAAATTTTCATTTTTGACCAAAATCGACAGGTCCGGGGCTTAGGGAATTCATCATATCCCACAAAACAGTTGAAGCTACTGTTCAAAAATTATGCTCTGAAATCAACTTCTGTCACCTTAGTGATACATTTTGGGATAGTACCTAAAGTTTAAAGCAGAAATTGGGGCACTTTTGAAATTTTCATTTTTGACCAAAATCGACAGGTCCGGGGCTTAGGGAATTCATCATATCCCACAAAACAGTTGAAGCTACTGTTCAAAAATTATGCTCTGAAATCAACTTCTGTCACCTTAGTGATACATTTTGGGATAGTACCTAAAGTTTAAAGCAGAAATTGGGGCACTTTTGAAATTTTCATTTTAGACCAAAATCGACAGGTCCGGGGGTTAGGGAATTTCTCATATGCCACAAAACAGTTGAAGCTCCTGTTCAAAAATGATGCTCCATAATCAACTTCTGTCACCTTAGTGATACATTTTGGGATAGTACCTAAAGTTTAAAGCAGAAATTGGGGCACTTTTGAAATTTTCATTTTTGACCAAAATCGACAGGTTCGGGGTTTAGGGAATTTCTCATATGCCACAAAACGGTTGAAGCTACTGTTCAAAAATTATGCTCTGAAATCAACTTCTGTCACCTTAGTGATACATTTTGGGATAGTACCTAAACTTTAAAGCAGAAATTGGGGCACTTTTGAAATTTTCATTTTTGACCAAAATCGACAGGTCCGGGGTTTAGGGAATTCATCATATCCCACAAAACAGTTGAAGCTACTGTTCAAAAATTATGCTCTGAAATCAACTTCTGTCACCTTAGTGATACATTTTGGGATAGTACCTAAAGTTTAAAGCAGAAATTGGGGCACTTTTGAAATTTTCATTTTTGACCAAAATCGACAGGTCCAGGGCTTAGGGAATTTCTCATATGCCACAAAACGGTTGAAGCTCCTGTTCAAAAATTATGCTCCATAATCAACTTCTGTCACCTTAGTGATACATTTTGGGATAGTACCTAAAGTTTAAAGCAGAAATTGGGCCACTTTTGAAATTTTCATTTTTGTCCAAAATCGACAGGTCCGGGGGTTAGGGAATTTATCATATGCCACAAAACAGTTGAAGCTACTGTTCAAAAATTATGCTCTGAAATCAACTTCTGTCACCTTAGTGATACATTTTGGGATAGTACCTAAAGTTTAAAGCAGAAATTGGGGCACTTTTGAAATTTTTATTTTTGACCAAAATCGACAGGTCCGGGGCTTAGGGAATTTCTCATATGCCACAAAACGGTTGAAGCTACTGTTCAAAAATTATGCTCCGAAATCAACTTATGTCACCTTAGTGATACATTTTGGGATAGTACCTAAAGTTTAAAGCAGAAATTGGGGCACTTTTGAAATTTTCATTTTTGACCAAAATCGACAGGTCCGGGGGTTAGGGAATTTCTCATATGCCACAAAACAGTTGAAGCTCCTGTTCAAAAATGATGCTCCATAATCAACTTCTGTCACCTTAGTGATACATTTTGGGATAGTACCTAAAGTTTAAAGCAGAAATTGGGGCACTTTTGAAATTTTCATTTTTGACCAAAATCGACAGGTCCGGGGCTTAGGGAATTTCTCATATGCCACAAAACAGTTGAAGCTCCTGTTCAAAAATTATGCTCCATAATCAACTTCTGTCACCTTAGTGATACATTTTGGGATAGTACCTAAACTTTAAAGCAGAAATTGGGGCACTTTTGAAATTTTCATTTTTGACCAAAATCGACAGGTCCGGGGTTTAGGGAATTTCTCATATGCCACAAAACGGTTGAAGCTACTGTTCAAAAATTATGCTCTGAAATCAACTTCTGTCACCTTAGTGATACATTTTGGGATAGTACCTAAACTTTAAAGCAGAAATTGGGGCACTTTTGAACTTTTCATTTTTGACCAAAATAGACAGGTCCGGGGTTTAGGGAATTCATCATATCCCACAAAACAGTTGAAGCTACTGTTCAAAAATTATGCTCTGAAATCAACTTCTGTCACCTTAGTGATACATTTTGGGATAGTACCTAAAGTTTAAAGCAGAAATTGGGGCACTTTTGAAATTTTCATTTTTGACCAAAATCGACAGGTCCGGGGCTTAGGGAATTTCTCATATGCCACAAAACGGTTGAAGCTCCTGTTCAAAAATTATGCTCCATAATCAACTTCTGTCACCTTAGTGATACATTTTGGGATAGTACCTAAAGTTTAAAGCAGAAATTGGGGCACTTTTGAAATTTTCATTTTTGACCAAAATCGACAGGTCCGGGGGTTAGGGAATTTATCATATGCCACAAAACAGTTGAAGCTACTGTTCAAAAATTATGCTCTGAAATCAACTTCTGTCACCTTAGTGATACATTTTGGGATAGTACCTAAAGTTTAAAGCAGAAATTGGGGCACTTTTGAAATTTTCATTTTTGACCAAAATCGACAGGTCCGGGGCTTAGGGAATTTCTCATATGCCACAAAACGGTTGAAGCTCCTGTTCAAAATTTATGCTCCGAAATCAACTTCTGTCACCTTAGTGATACATTTTGGGATATTACCTAAAGTTTAAAGCAGAAATTGGGGCACTTTTGAAATTTTCATTTTAGACCAAAATCAACAGGTCCGGGGCTTAGGGAATTTCTCATATGCCACAAAACGGTTGAAGCTACTGTTCAAAAATTATGCTCCGAAATCAACTTCTGTCATCTTAGTGATACATTTTGGGAAAGTACCTAAAGTTTAAAGCAGAAATTGGGGCACTTTTGAAATTTTCATTTTTGACCAAAATCGACAGGTCCGGGGCTTTGGGGATTTCTCATATGCCACAAAACGGTTGAAGCTCCTGTTCAAAACTTATGCTCCATAATCAACTTCTGTCACCTTAGTGATACATTTTGGGATAGTACCTAAACTTTAAAGCAGAAATTGGGGCACTTTTGAAATTTTCATTTTTGACCAAAATCGACAGGTCCGGGGCTTAGGGAATTTCTCATATGCCACAAAACGGTTGAAGCTACTGTTCAAAAATTATGCTCTGAAATCAACTTCTGTCACCTTAGTGATACATTTTGGGATAGTACCTAAAGTTTAAAGCAGAAATTGGGGCACTTTTGAAATTTTCATTTTTGACCAAAATCGACAGGTCCGGGGCTTAGGGAATTCATCATATCCCACAAAACAGTTGAAGCTACTGTTCAAAAATTATGCTCTGAAATCAACTTCTGTCACCTTAGTGATACATTTTGGGATAGTACCTAAAGTTTAAAGCAGAAATTGGGGCACTTTTGAAATTTTCATTTTTGACCAAAATCGACAGGTCCGGGGCTTAGGGAATTCATCATATCCCACAAAACAGTTGAAGCTACTGTTCAAAAATTATGCTCTGAAATCAACTTCTGTCACCTTAGTGATACATTTTGGGATAGTACCTAAAGTTTAAAGCAGAAATTGGGGCACTTTTGAAATTTTCATTTTAGACCAAAATCGACAGGTCCGGGGGTTAGGGAATTTCTCATATGCCACAAAACAGTTGAAGCTCCTGTTCAAAAATGATGCTCCATAATCAACTTCTGTCACCTTAGTGATACATTTTGGGATAGTACCTAAAGTTTAAAGCAGAAATTGGGGCACTTTTGAAATTTTCATTTTTGACCAAAATCGACAGGTTCGGGGTTTAGGGAATTTCTCATATGCCACAAAACGGTTGAAGCTACTGTTCAAAAATTATGCTCTGAAATCAACTTCTGTCACCTTAGTGATACATTTTGGGATAGTACCTAAACTTTAAAGCAGAAATTGGGGCACTTTTGAAATTTTCATTTTTGACCAAAATCGACAGGTCCGGGGTTTAGGGAATTCATCATATCCCACAAAACAGTTGAAGCTACTGTTCAAAAATTATGCTCTGAAATCAACTTCTGTCACCTTAGTGATACATTTTGGGATAGTACCTAAAGTTTAAAGCAGAAATTGGGGCACTTTTGAAATTTTCATTTTTGACCAAAATCGACAGGTCCAGGGCTTAGGGAATTTCTCATATGCCACAAAACGGTTGAAGCTCCTGTTCAAAAATTATGCTCCATAATCAACTTCTGTCACCTTAGTGATACATTTTGGGATAGTACCTAAAGTTTAAAGCAGAAATTGGGCCACTTTTGAAATTTTCATTTTTGTCCAAAATCGACAGGTCCGGGGGTTAGGGAATTTATCATATGCCACAAAACAGTTGAAGCTACTGTTCAAAAATTATGCTCTGAAATCAACTTCTGTCACCTTAGTGATACATTTTGGGATAGTACCTAAAGTTTAAAGCAGAAATTGGGGCACTTTTGAAATTTTTATTTTTGACCAAAATCGACAGGTCCGGGGCTTAGGGAATTTCTCATATGCCACAAAACGGTTGAAGCTACTGTTCAAAAATTATGCTCCGAAATCAACTTATGTCACCTTAGTGATACATTTTGGGATAGTACCTAAAGTTTAAAGCAGAAATTGGGGCACTTTTGAAATTTTCATTTTTGACCAAAATCGACAGGTCCGGGGGTTAGGGAATTTCTCATATGCCACAAAACAGTTGAAGCTCCTGTTCAAAAATGATGCTCCATAATCAACTTCTGTCACCTTAGTGATACATTTTGGGATAGTACCTAAAGTTTAAAGCAGAAATTGGGGCACTTTTGAAATTTTCATTTTTGACCAAAATCGACAGGTCCGGGGCTTAGGGAATTTCTCATATGCCACAAAACAGTTGAAGCTCCTGTTCAAAAATTATGCTCCATAATCAACTTCTGTCACCTTAGTGATACATTTTGGGATAGTACCTAAACTTTAAAGCAGAAATTGGGGCACTTTTGAAATTTTCATTTTTGACCAAAATCGACAGGTCCGGGGTTTAGGGAATTTCTCATATGCCACAAAACGGTTGAAGCTACTGTTCAAAAATTATGCTCTGAAATCAACTTCTGTCACCTTAGTGATACATTTTGGGATAGTACCTAAACTTTAAAGCAGAAATTGGGGCACTTTTGAACTTTTCATTTTTGACCAAAATAGACAGGTCCGGGGTTTAGGGAATTCATCATATCCCACAAAACAGTTGAAGCTACTGTTCAAAAATTATGCTCTGAAATCAACTTCTGTCACCTTAGTGATACATTTTGGGATAGTACCTAAAGTTTAAAGCAGAAATTGGGGCACTTTTGAAATTTTCATTTTTGACCAAAATCGACAGGTCCGGGGCTTAGGGAATTTCTCATATGCCACAAAACGGTTGAAGCTCCTGTTCAAAAATTATGCTCCATAATCAACTTCTGTCACCTTAGTGATACATTTTGGGATAGTACCTAAAGTTTAAAGCAGAAATTGGGGCACTTTTGAAATTTTCATTTTTGACCAAAATCGACAGGTCCGGGGCTTAGGGAATTTCTCATATGCCACAAAACGGTTGAAGCTCCTGTTCAAAATTTATGCTCCGAAATCAACTTCTGTCACCTTAGTGATACATTTTGGGATATTACCTAAAGTTTAAAGCAGAAATTGGGGCACTTTTGAAATTTTCATTTTAGACCAAAATCAACAGGTCCGGGGCTTAGGGAATTTCTCATATGCCACAAAACGGTTGAAGCTACTGTTCAAAATTTATGCTCCGAAATCAACTTCTGTCACCTTAGTGATACATTTTGGGATAGTACCTAAACTTTAAAGCAGAAATTGGGGCATTTTTGAAATTTTCATTTTTGACCAAAATCAACAGGTCCGGGGCTTAGGGAATTTCTCATATGCCACAAAACGGTTGAAGCTACTGTTCAAAAATTATGCTCTGAAATCAACTTCTGTCACCTTAGTGATACATTTTGGGATAGTACCTAAAGTTTAAGCAGAAATTGGGGCACTTTTGAAATTTTCATTTTAGACCAAAATCGACAGGTCCGGGGGTTAGGGAATTTCTCATATGCCACAAAACAGTTGAAGCTACTGTTCAAAAATTATGCTCCATAATCAACTTCTGTCACCTTAGTGATACATTTTGGGATAGTACCTAAACTTTAAAGCAGAAATTGGGGCACTTTTGAAATTTTCATTTTTGACCAAAATCGACAGGTCCGGGGTTTAGGGAATTTCTCATATGCCACAAAACGGTTGAAGCTACTGTTCAAAAATTATGCTCTGAAATCAACTTCTGTCACCTTAGTGATACATTTTGGGATAGTACCTAAACTTTAAAGCAGAAATTGGGGCACTTTTGAAATTTTCATTTTTGACCAAAATCGACAGGTCCGGGGTTTAGGGAATTCATCATATCCCACAAAACAGTTGAAGCTACTGTTCAAAAATTATGCTCTGAAATCAACTTCTGTCACCTTAGTGATACATTTTGGGATAGTACCTAAAGTTTAAAGCAGAAATTGGGGCACTTTTGAAATTTTCATTTTTGACCAAAATCGACAGGTCCGGGGCTTAGGGAATTTCTCATATGCCACAAAACAGTTGAAGCTCCTGTTCAAAAATTATGCTCCATAATCAACTTCTGTCACCTTAGTGATACATTTTGGGATAGTACCTAAAGTTTAAAGCAGAAATTGGGGCACTTTTGAAATTTTCATTTTTGTCCAAAATCGACAGGTCCGGGGGTTAGGGAATTTATCATATGCCACAAAACAGTTGAAGCTACTGTTCAAAAATTATGCTCTGAAATCAACTTCTGTCACCTTAGTGATACATTTTGGGATAGTACCTAAAGTTTAAAGCAGAAATTGGGGCACTTTTGAAATTTTCATTTTTGACCAAAATCGACAGGTCCGGGGCTTAGGGAATTTCTCATATGCCACAAAACGGTTGAAGCTCCTGTTCAAAATTTATGCTCCGAAATCAACTTATGTCACCTTAGTGATACATTTTGGGATATTACCTAAAGTTTAAAGCAGAAATTGGGGCACTTTTGAAATTTTCATTTTAGACCAAAATCAACAGGTCCGGGGCTTAGGGAATTTCTCATATGCCACAAAACGGTTGAAGCTACTGTTCAAAATTTATGCTCCGAAATCAACTTCTGTCACCTTAGTGATACATTTTGGGATAGTACCTAAACTTTAAAGCAGAAATTGGGGCACTTTTGAAATTTTCATTTTTGACCAAAATCGACAGGTCCGGGGCTTAGGGAATTTCTCATATGCCACAAAACGGTTGAAGCTACTGTTCAAAAATTATGCTCTGAAATCAACTTCTGTCACCTTAGTGATACATTTTGGGATAGTACCTAAAGTTTAAGCAGAAATTGGGGCACTTTTGAAATTTTCATTTTTGACCAAAATCGACAGGTCCGGGGCTTAGGGAATTTCTCATATGCCACAAAACGGTTGAAGCTACTGTTCAAAAATTATGCTCTGAAATCAACTTCTGTCACCTTAGTGATACATTTTGGGATAGTACCTAAAGTTTAAAGCAGAAATTGGGGCACTTTTGAAATTTTCATTTTTGACCAAAATCGACAGGTCCGGGGCTTAGGGAATTCATCATATCCCACAAAACAGTTGAAGCTACTGTTCAAAAATTATGCTCTGAAATCAACTTCTGTCACCTTAGTGATACATTTTGGGATAGTACCTAAAGTTTAAAGCAGAAATTGGGGCACTTTTGAAATTTTCATTTTTGACAAAAATCGACAGGTCCGGGGCTTAGGGAATTCATCATATCCCACAAAACAGTTGAAGCTACTGTTCAAAAATTATGCTCTGAAATCAACTTCTGTCACCTTAGTGATACATTTTGGGATAGTACCTAAAGTTTAAAGCAGAAATTGGGGCACTTTTGAAATTTTCATTTTTGACCAAAATCGACAGGTCCGGGGGTTAGGGAATTTATCATATGCCACAAAACAGTTGAAGCTACTGTTCAAAAATTATGCTCCGAAATCAACTTCTGTCACCTTAGTGATACATTTTGGGATAGTACCTAAAGTTTAAAGCAGAAATTGGGGCACTTTTGAAATTTTCATTTTTGACCAAAATCGACAGGTCCGGGGCTTAGGGAATTTCTCATATGCCACAAAACAGTTGAAGCTCCTGTTCAAAATGTATGCTCCGAAATCAACTTCTGTCACCTTAGTGATACATTTTGGGATATTACCTAAAGTTTAAAGCAGAAATTGGGGCACTTTTGAAATTTTCATTTTAGACCAAAATCGACAGGTCCGGGGGTTAGGGAATTTCTCATATGCCACAAAACAGTTGAAGCTCCTGTTAAAAAATGATGCTCCATAATCAACTTCTGTCACCTTAGTGATACATTTTGGGATAGTACCTAAAGTTTAAAGCAGAAATTGGGGCACTTTTGACATTTTCATTTTTGACCAAAATCGACAGGTCCGGGGCTTAGGGAATTTCTCATATGCCACAAAACGGTTGAAGCTCCTGTTCAAAATTTATGCTCCGAAATCAACTTCTGTCACCTTAGTGATACATTTTGGGATATTACCTAAAGTTTAAAGCAGAAATTGGGGCACTTTTGAAATTTTCATTTTAGACCAAAATCAACAGGTCCGGGGCTTAGGGAATTTCTCATATGCCACAAAACGGTTGAAGCTACTGTTCAAAAATTATGCTCCGAAATCAACTTCTGTCATCTTAGTGATACATTTTGGGAAAGTACCTAAAGTTTAAAGCAGAAATTGGGGCACTTTTGAAATTTTCATTTTTGACCAAAATCGACAGGTCCGGGGCTTAGGGAATTCATCATATCCCACAAAACAGTTGAAGCTACTGTTCAAAAATTATGCTCTGAAATCAACTTCTGTCACCTTAGTGATACATTTTGGGATAGTACCTAAAGTTTAAAGCAGAAATTGGGGCACATTTGAAATTTTCATTTTTGACCAAAATCGACAGGTCCGGGGGTTAGGGAATTTATCATATGCCACAAAACAGTTGAAGCTACTGTTCAAAAATTATGCTCCGAAATCAACTTCTGTCACCTTAGTGATACATTTTGGGATAGTACCTAAAGTTTAAAGCAGAAATTGGGGCACTTTTGAAATTTTCATTTTAGACCAAAATCGACAGGTCCGGGGGTTAGGGAATTTCTCATATGCCACAAAACAGTTGAAGCTCCTGTTCAAAAATGATGCTCCATAATCAACTTCTGTCACCTTAGTGATACATTTTGGGATAGTACCTAAAGTTTAAAGCAGAAATTGGGGCACTTTTGAAATTTTCATTTTTGACCAAAATCGACAGGTCCGGGGCTTAGGGAATTTCTCATATGCCACAAAACAGTTGAAGCTACTGTTCAAAAATTATGCTCCATAATCAACTTCTGTCACCTTAGTGATACATTTTGGGATAGTACCTAAACTTTAAAGCAGAAATTGGGGCACTTTTGAAATTTTCATTTTTGACCAAAATCGACAGGTCCGGGGTTTAGGGAATTTCTCATATGCCACAAAACGGTTGAAGCTACTGTTCAAAAATTATGCTCTGAAATCAACTTCTGTCACCTTAGTGATACATTTTGGGATAGTACCTAAACTTTAAAGCAGAAATTGGGGCACTTTTGAAATTTTCATTTTTGACCAAAATCGACAGGTCCGGGGTTTAGGGAATTCATCATATCCCACAAAACAGTTGAAGCTACTGTTCAAAAATTATGCTCTGAAATCAACTTCTGTCACCTTAGTGATACATTTTGGGATAGTACCTAAAGTTTAAAGCAGAAATTGGGGCACTTTTGAAATTTTCATTTTTGACCAAAATCGACAGGTCCGGGGCTTAGGGAATTTCTCATATGCCACAAAACGGTTGAAGCTCCTGTTCAAAAATTATGCTCCATAATCAACTTCTGTCACCTTAGTGATACATTTTGGGATAGTACCTAAAGTTTAAAGCAGAAATTGGGCCACTTTTGAAATTTTCATTTTTGTCCAAAATCGACAGGTCCGGGGGTTAGGGAATTTATCATATGCCACAAAACAGTTGATGCTACTGTTCAAAAATTATGCTCTGAAATCAACTTCTGTCACCTTAGTGATACATTTTGGGATAGTACCTAAAGTTTAAAGCAGAAATTGGGGCACTTTTGAAATTTTCATTTTTGACCAAAATCGACAGGTCCGGGGCTTAGGGAATTTCTCATATGCCACAAAACGGTTGAAGCTCCTGTTCAAAATTTATGCTCCGAAATCAACTTCTGTCACCTTAGTGATACATTTTGGGATATTACCTAAAGTTTAAAGCAGAAATTGGGGCACTTTTGAAATTTTCATTTTAGACCAAAATCAACAGGTCCGGGGCTTAGGGAATTTCTCATATGCCACAAAACGGTTGAAGCTACTGTTCAAAAATTATGCTCCGAAATCAACTTCTGTCATCTTAGTGATACATTTTGGGAAAGTACCTAAAGTTTAAAGCAGAAATTGGGGCACTTTTGAAATTTTCATTTTTGACCAAAATCGACAGGTCCGGGGCTTTGGGGATTTCTCATATGCCACAAAACGGTTGAAGCTCCTGTTCAAAAATTATGCTCCATAATCAACTTCTGTCACCTTAGTGATACATTTTGGGATAGTACCTAAACTTTAAAGCAGAAATTGGGGCACTTTTGAAATTTTCATTTTTGACCAAAATCGACAGGTCCGGGGCTTAGGGAATTTCTCATATGCCACAAAACGGTTGAAGCTACTGTTCAAAAATTATGCTCTGAAATCAACTTCTGTCACCTTAGTGATACATTTTGGGATAGTACCTAAAGTTTAAAGCAGAAATTGGGGCACTTTTGAAATTTTCATTTTTGACCAAAATCGACAGGTCCGGGGCTTAGGGAATTTATCATATGCCACAAAACAGTTGAAGCTACTGTTCAAAAATTATGCTCTGAAATCAACTTCTGTCACCTTAGTGATACATTTTGGGATAGTACCTAAAGTTTAAAGCAGAAATTGGGGCACTTTTGAAATTTTCATTTTTGACCAAAATCGACAGGTCCAGGGCTTAGGGAATTTCTCATATGCCACAAAACGGTTGAAGCTACTGTTCAAAAATTATGCTCTGAAATCAACTTCTGTCACCTTAGTGATACATTTTGGGATAGTACCTAAACTTTAAAGCAGAAATTGGGGCACTTTTGAAATTTTCATTTTTGACCAAAATCGACAGGTCCGGGGTTTAGGGAATTTCTCATATGCCACAAAACGGTTGAAGCTACTGTTCAAAAATTATGCTCTGAAATCAACTTCTGTCACCTTAGTGATACATTTTGGGATAGTACCTAAACTTTAAAGCAGAAATTGGGGCACTTTTGAAATTTTCATTTTTGACCAAAATCGACAGGTCCGGGGTTTAGGGAATTCATCATATCCCACAAAACAGTTGAAGCTACTTTTCAAAAATTATGCTCTGAAATCAACTTCTGTCACCTTAGTGATACATTTTGGGATAGTACCTAAAGTTTAAAGCAGAAATTGGGGCACTTTTGAAATTTTCATTTTTGACCAAAATCGACAGGTCCGGGGCTTAGGGAATTTCTCATATGCCACAAAACGGTTGAAGCTCCTGTTCAAAAATTATGCTCCATAATCAACTTCTGTCACCTTAGTGATACATTTTGGGATAGTACCTAAAGTTTAAAGCAGAAATTGGGCCACTTTTGAAATTTTCATTTTTGTCCAAAATCGACAGGTCCGGGGGTTAGGGAATTTATCATATGCCACAAAACAGTTGAAGCTACTGTTCAAAAATTATGCTCTGAAATCAACTTCTGTCACCTTAGTGATACATTTTGGGATAGTACCTAAAGTTTAAAGCAGAAATTGGGGCACTTTTGAAATTTTCATTTTTGACCAAAATCGACAGGTCCGGGGCTTAGGGAATTTCTCATATGCCACAAAACGGTTGAAGCTCCTGTTCAAAATTTATGCTCCGAAATCAACTTCTGTCACCTTAGTGATACATTTTGGGATATTACCTAAAGTTTAAAGCAGAAATTGGGGCACTTTTGAAATTTTCATTTTAGACCAAAATCAACAGGTCCGGGGCTTAGGGAATTTCTCATATGCCACAAAACGGTTGAAGCTACTGTTCAAAAATTATGCTCCGAAATCAACTTCTGTCATCTTAGTGATACATTTTGGGAAAGTACCTAAAGTTTAAAGCAGAAATTGGGGCACTTTTGAAATTTTCATTTTTGACCAAAATCGACAGGTCCGGGGCTTTGGGGATTTCTCATATGCCACAAAACGGTTGAAGCTCCTGTTCAAAAATTATGCTCCATAATCAACTTCTGTCACCTTAGTGATACATTTTGGGATAGTACCTAAACTTTAAAGCAGAAATTGGGGCACTTTTGAAATTTTCATTTTTGACCAAAATCGACAGGTCCGGGGCTTAGGGAATTTCTCATATGCCACAAAACGGTTGAAGCTACTGTTCAAAAATTATGCTCTGAAATCAACTTCTGTCACCTTAGTGATACATTTTGGGATAGTACCTAAAGTTTAAAGCAGAAATTGGGGCACTTTTGAAATTTTCATTTTTGACCAAAATCGACAGGTCCGGGGCTTAGGGAATTTATCATATGCCACAAAACAGTTGAAGCTACTGTTCAAAAATTATGCTCTGAAATCAACTTCTGTCACCTTAGTGATACATTTTGGGATAGTACCTAAAGTTTAAAGCAGAAATTGGGGCACTTTTGAAATTTTCATTTTTGACCAAAATCGACAGGTCCAGGGCTTAGGGAATTTCTCATATGCCACAAAACGGTTGAAGCTACTGTTCAAAAATTATGCTCTGAAATCAACTTCTGTCACCTTAGTGATACATTTTGGGATAGTTCCTATACTTTAAAGCAGAAATTGGGGCACTTTTGAAATTTTCATTTTTGACCAAAATCGACAGGTCCGGGGCTTAGGGAATTTCTCATATGCCACAAAACGGTTGAAGCTCATGTTCAAAAATTATGCTCCATAATCAACTTATGTCACCTTAGTGATACATTTTGGGATAGTACCTAAAGTTTAAAGCAGAAATTGGGGCACTTTTGAAATTTTCATTTTTGACCAAAATCGACAGGTCCAGGGCTTAGGGAATTTCTCATATGCCACAAAACGGTTGAAGCTCCTGTTCAAAAATTATGCTCCGAAATCAACTTCTGTCACCTTAGTGATACATTTTGTGATAGTTCCTATACTTTAAAGCAGAAATTGGGGCACTTTTGAAATTTTCATTTTTGACCAAAATCGACAGGTCCGGGGCTTAGGGAATTTCTCATATGCCACAAAACGGTTGAAGCTCCTGTTCAAAAATTATGCTCCATAATCAACTTCTGTCACCTTAGTGATACATTTTGGGATAGTACCTAAAGTTTAAAGCAGAAATTAAGGCACTTTTGAAATTTTCATTTTTGACCAAAATCGACAGGTCCAGGACTTAGGGAATTTCTCATATGCCACAAAACGGTTGAAGCTCCTGTTCAAAAATTATGCTCCGAAATCAACTTCTGTCACCTTAGTGATACATTTTGGGATAGTTCCTATACTTTAAAGCAGAAATTGGGGCACTTTTGAAATTTTCATTTTTGACCAAAATCGACAGGTCCGGGGCTTAGGGAATTTCTCATATGCCACAAAACGGTTGAAGCTCCTGTTCAAAAATTATGCTCCATAATCAACTTCTGTCACCTTAGTGATACATTTTGGGATAGTACCTAAAGTTTAAAGCAGAAATTGGGGCACTTTTGAAATTTTCATTTTTAACCAAAATCGACAGGTCCAGGGCTTAGGGAATTTCTCATATGCCACAAAACGGTTGAAGCTTCTGTTCAAAAATTATGCTCTGAAATCAACTTCTGTCACCTTAGTGATACATTTTGGGAAAGTACCTAAACTTTAAAGCAGAAATTGGGGCACTTTTGAAATTTTCATTTTTGACCAAAATCGACAGGTCCGGGTGTTAGGGAATTTATCATATGCCACAAAACAGTTGAAGCTACTGTTCAAAAATTATGCTCTGAAATCAACTTCTGTCACCTTAGTGATACATTTTGGGATAGTACCTAAAGTTTAAAGCAGAAATTGGGGCACTTTTGAAATTTTCATTTTTGACCAAAATCGACAGGTCCGGGGCTTAGGGAATTTCTCATATGCCACAAAACGGTTGAAGCTACTGTTCAAAAATTATGCTCTGAAATCAACTTCTGTCACCTTAGTGATACATTTTGGGATAGTACCTAAAGTTTAAAGCAGAAATTGGGGCACTTTTGAAATTTTCATTTTTGACCAAAATCGACAGGTCCGGGGCTTAGGGAATTCATCATATCCCACAAAACAGTTGAAGCTACTGTTCAAAAATTATGCTCTGAAATCAACTTCTGTCACCTTAGTGATACATTTTGGGATAGTACCTAAAGTTTAAAGCAGAAATTGGGGCACTTTTGAAATTTTCATTTTTGACAAAAATCGACAGGTCCGGGGCTTAGGGAATTCATCATATCCCACAAAACAGTTGAAGCTACTGTTCAAAAATTATGCTCTGAAATCAACTTCTGTCACCTTAGTGATACATTTTGGGATAGTACCTAAAGTTTAAAGCAGAAATTGGGGCACTTTTGAAATTTTCATTTTTGACCAAAATCGACAGGTCCGGGGGTTAGGGAATTTATCATATGCCACAAAACAGTTGAAGCTACTGTTCAAAAATTATGCTCCGAAATCAACTTCTGTCACCTTAGTGATACATTTTGGGATAGTACCTAAAGTTTAAAGCAGAAATTGGGGCACTTTTGAAATTTTCATTTTTGACCAAAATCGACAGGTCCGGGGCTTAGGGAATTTCTCATATGCCACAAAACAGTTGAAGCTCCTGTTCAAAATGTATGCTCCGAAATCAACTTCTGTCACCTTAGTGATACATTTTGGGATATTACCTAAAGTTTAAAGCAGAAATTGGGGCACTTTTGAAATTTTCATTTTAGACCAAAATCGACAGGTCCGGGGGTTAGGGAATTTCTCATATGCCACAAAACAGTTGAAGCTCCTGTTAAAAAATGATGCTCCATAATCAACTTCTGTCACCTTAGTGATACATTTTGGGATAGTACCTAAAGTTTAAAGCAGAAATTGGGGCACTTTTGACATTTTCATTTTTGACCAAAATCGACAGGTCCGGGGCTTAGGGAATTTCTCATATGCCACAAAACGGTTGAAGCTCCTGTTCAAAATTTATGCTCCGAAATCAACTTCTGTCACCTTAGTGATACATTTTGGGATATTACCTAAAGTTTAAAGCAGAAATTGGGGCACTTTTGAAATTTTCATTTTAGACCAAAATCAACAGGTCCGGGGCTTAGGGAATTTCTCATATGCCACAAAACGGTTGAAGCTACTGTTCAAAAATTATGCTCCGAAATCAACTTCTGTCATCTTAGTGATACATTTTGGGAAAGTACCTAAAGTTTAAAGCAGAAATTGGGGCACTTTTGAAATTTTCATTTTTGACCAAAATCGACAGGTCCGGGGCTTAGGGAATTCATCATATCCCACAAAACAGTTGAAGCTACTGTTCAAAAATTATGCTCTGAAATCAACTTCTGTCACCTTAGTGATACATTTTGGGATAGTACCTAAAGTTTAAAGCAGAAATTGGGGCACATTTGAAATTTTCATTTTTGACCAAAATCGACAGGTCCGGGGGTTAGGGAATTTATCATATGCCACAAAACAGTTGAAGCTACTGTTCAAAAATTATGCTCCGAAATCAACTTCTGTCACCTTAGTGATACATTTTGGGATAGTACCTAAAGTTTAAAGCAGAAATTGGGGCACTTTTGAAATTTTCATTTTAGACCAAAATCGACAGGTCCGGGGGTTAGGGAATTTCTCATATGCCACAAAACAGTTGAAGCTCCTGTTCAAAAATGATGCTCCATAATCAACTTCTGTCACCTTAGTGATACATTTTGGGATAGTACCTAAAGTTTAAAGCAGAAATTGGGGCACTTTTGAAATTTTCATTTTTGACCAAAATCGACAGGTCCGGGGCTTAGGGAATTTCTCATATGCCACAAAACAGTTGAAGCTACTGTTCAAAAATTATGCTCCATAATCAACTTCTGTCACCTTAGTGATACATTTTGGGATAGTACCTAAACTTTAAAGCAGAAATTGGGGCACTTTTGAAATTTTCATTTTTGACCAAAATCGACAGGTCCGGGGTTTAGGGAATTTCTCATATGCCACAAAACGGTTGAAGCTACTGTTCAAAAATTATGCTCTGAAATCAACTTCTGTCACCTTAGTGATACATTTTGGGATAGTACCTAAACTTTAAAGCAGAAATTGGGGCACTTTTGAAATTTTCATTTTTGACCAAAATCGACAGGTCCGGGGTTTAGGGAATTCATCATATCCCACAAAACAGTTGAAGCTACTGTTCAAAAATTATGCTCTGAAATCAACTTCTGTCACCTTAGTGATACATTTTGGGATAGTACCTAAAGTTTAAAGCAGAAATTGGGGCACTTTTGAAATTTTCATTTTTGACCAAAATCGACAGGTCCGGGGCTTAGGGAATTTCTCATATGCCACAAAACGGTTGAAGCTCCTGTTCAAAAATTATGCTCCATAATCAACTTCTGTCACCTTAGTGATACATTTTGGGATAGTACCTAAAGTTTAAAGCAGAAATTGGGCCACTTTTGAAATTTTCATTTTTGTCCAAAATCGACAGGTCCGGGGGTTAGGGAATTTATCATATGCCACAAAACAGTTGAAGCTACTGTTCAAAAATTATGCTCTGAAATCAACTTCTGTCACCTTAGTGATACATTTTGGGATAGTACCTAAAGTTTAAAGCAGAAATTGGGGCACTTTTGAAATTTTCATTTTTGACCAAAATCGACAGGTCCGGGGCTTAGGGAATTTCTCATATGCCACAAAACGGTTGAAGCTCCTGTTCAAAATTTATGCTCCGAAATCAACTTCTGTCACCTTAGTGATACATTTTGGGATATTACCTAAAGTTTAAAGCAGAAATTGGGGCACTTTTGAAATTTTCATTTTAGACCAAAATCAACAGGTCCGGGGCTTAGGGAATTTCTCATATGCCACAAAACGGTTGAAGCTACTGTTCAAAAATTATGCTCCGAAATCAACTTCTGTCATCTTAGTGATACATTTTGGGAAAGTACCTAAAGTTTAAAGCAGAAATTGGGGCACTTTTGAAATTTTCATTTTTGACCAAAATCGACAGGTCCGGGGCTTTGGGGATTTCTCATATGCCACAAAACGGTTGAAGCTCCTGTTCAAAAATTATGCTCCATAATCAACTTCTGTCACCTTAGTGATACATTTTGGGATAGTACCTAAACTTTAAAGCAGAAATTGGGGCACTTTTGAAATTTTCATTTTTGACCAAAATCGACAGGTCCGGGGCTTAGGGAATTTCTCATATGCCACAAAACGGTTGAAGCTACTGTTCAAAAATTATGCTCTGAAATCAACTTCTGTCACCTTAGTGATACATTTTGGGATAGTACCTAAAGTTTAAAGCAGAAATTGGGGCACTTTTGAAATTTTCATTTTTGACCAAAATCGACAGGTCCGGGGCTTAGGGAATTTATCATATGCCACAAAACAGTTGAAGCTACTGTTCAAAAATTATGCTCTGAAATCAACTTCTGTCACCTTAGTGATACATTTTGGGATAGTACCTAAAGTTTAAAGCAGAAATTGGGGCACTTTTGAAATTTTCATTTTTGACCAAAATCGACAGGTCCAGGGCTTAGGGAATTTCTCATATGCCACAAAACGGTTGAAGCTACTGTTCAAAAATTATGCTCTGAAATCAACTTCTGTCACCTTAGTGATACATTTTGGGATAGTACCTAAACTTTAAAGCAGAAATTGGGGCACTTTTGAAATTTTCATTTTTGACCAAAATCGACAGGTCCGGGGTTTAGGGAATTTCTCATATGCCACAAAACGGTTGAAGCTACTGTTCAAAAATTATGCTCTGAAATCAACTTCTGTCACCTTAGTGATACATTTTGGGATAGTACCTAAACTTTAAAGCAGAAATTGGGGCACTTTTGAAATTTTCATTTTTGACCAAAATCGACAGGTCCGGGGTTTAGGGAATTCATCATATCCCACAAAACAGTTGAAGCTACTTTTCAAAAATTATGCTCTGAAATCAACTTCTGTCACCTTAGTGATACATTTTGGGATAGTACCTAAAGTTTAAAGCAGAAATTGGGGCACTTTTGAAATTTTCATTTTTGACCAAAATCGACAGGTCCGGGGCTTAGGGAATTTCTCATATGCCACAAAACGGTTGAAGCTCCTGTTCAAAAATTATGCTCCATAATCAACTTCTGTCACCTTAGTGATACATTTTGGGATAGTACCTAAAGTTTAAAGCAGAAATTGGGCCACTTTTGAAATTTTCATTTTTGTCCAAAATCGACAGGTCCGGGGGTTAGGGAATTTATCATATGCCACAAAACAGTTGAAGCTACTGTTCAAAAATTATGCTCTGAAATCAACTTCTGTCACCTTAGTGATACATTTTGGGATAGTACCTAAAGTTTAAAGCAGAAATTGGGGCACTTTTGAAATTTTCATTTTTGACCAAAATCGACAGGTCCGGGGCTTAGGGAATTTCTCATATGCCACAAAACGGTTGAAGCTCCTGTTCAAAATTTATGCTCCGAAATCAACTTCTGTCATCTTAGTGATACATTTTGGGATATTACCTAAAGTTTAAAGCAGAAATTGGGGCACTTTTGAAATTTTCATTTTAGACCAAAATCAACAGGTCCGGGGCTTAGGGAATTTCTCATATGCCACAAAACGGTTGAAGCTACTGTTCAAAAATTATGCTCCGAAATCAACTTCTGTCATCTTAGTGATACATTTTGGGAAAGTACCTAAAGTTTAAAGCAGAAATTGGGGCACTTTTGAAATTTTCATTTTTGACCAAAATCGACAGGTCCGGGGCTTTGGGGATTTCTCATATGCCACAAAACGGTTGAAGCTCCTGTTCAAAAATTATGCTCCATAATCAACTTCTGTCACCTTAGTGATACATTTTGGGATAGTACCTAAACTTTAAAGCAGAAATTGGGGCACTTTTGAAATTTTCATTTTTGACCAAAATCGACAGGTCCGGGGCTTAGGGAATTTCTCATATGCCACAAAACGGTTGAAGCTACTGTTCAAAAATTATGCTCTGAAATCAACTTCTGTCACCTTAGTGATACATTTTGGGATAGTACCTAAAGTTTAAGCAGAAATTGGGGCACTTTTGAAATTTTCATTTTTGACCAAAATCGACAGGTCCGGGGCTTAGGGAATTTCTCATATGCCACAAAACGGTTGAAGCTACTGTTCAAAAATTATGCTCTGAAATCAACTTCTGTCACCTTAGTGATACATTTTGGGATAGTACCTAAAGTTTAAAGCAGAAATTGGGGCACTTTTGAAATTTTCATTTTTGACCAAAATCGACAGGTCCGGGGCTTAGGGAATTTATCATATGCCACAAAACAGTTGAAGCTACTGTTCAAAAATTATGCTCTGAAATCAACTTCTGTCACCTTAGTGATACATTTTGGGATAGTACCTAAAGTTTAAAGCAGAAATTGGGGCACTTTTGAAATTTTCATTTTTGACCAAAATCGACAGGTCCAGGGCTTAGGGAATTTCTCATATGCCACAAAACGGTTGAAGCTACTGTTCAAAAATTATGCTCTGAAATCAACTTCTGTCACCTTAGTGATACATTTTGGGATAGTTCCTATACTTTAAAGCAGAAATTGGGGCACTTTTCAAATTTTCATTTTTGACCAAAATCGACAGGTCCGGGGCTTAGGGAATTTCTCATATGCCACAAAACGGTTGAAGCTCATGTTCAAAAATTATGCTCCATAATCAACTTATGTCACCTTAGTGATACATTTTGGGATAGTACCTAAAGTTTAAAGCAGAAATTGGGGCACTTTTGAAATTTTCATTTTTGACCAAAATCGACAGGTCCAGGGCTTAGGGAATTTCTCATATGCCACAAAACGGTTGAAGCTCCTGTTCAAAAATTATGCTCCGAAATCAACTTCTGTCACCTTAGTGATACATTTTGTGATAGTTCCTATACTTTAAAGCAGAAATTGGGGCACTTTTGAAATTTTCATTTTTGACCAAAATCGACAGGTCCGGGGCTTAGGGAATTTCTCATATGCCACAAAACGGTTGAAGCTCCTGTTCAAAAATTATGCTCCATAATCAACTTCTGTCACCTTAGTGATACATTTTGGGATAGTACCTAAAGTTTAAAGCAGAAATTAAGGCACTTTTGAAATTTTCATTTTTGACCAAAATCGACAGGTCCAGGACTTAGGGAATTTCTCATATGCCACAAAACGGTTGAAGCTCCTGTTCAAAAATGATGCTCCGAAATCAACTTCTGTCACCTTAGTGATACATTTTGGGATAGTTCCTATACTTTAAAGCAGAAATTGGGGCACTTTTGAAATTTTCATTTTTGACCAAAATCGACAGGTCCGGGGCTTAGGGAATTTCTCATATGCCACAAAACGGTTGAAGCTCCTGTTCAAAAATTATGCTCCATAATCAACTTCTGTCACCTTAGTGATACATTTTGGGATAGTACCTAAAGTTTAAAGCAGAAATTGGGGCACTTTTGAAATTTTCATTTTTAACCAAAATCGACAGGTCCAGGGCTTAGGGAATTTCTCATATGCCACAAAACGGTTGAAGCTTCTGTTCAAAAATTATGCTCTGAAATCAACTTCTGTCACCTTAGTGATACATTTTGGGAAAGTACCTAAACTTTAAAGCAGAAATTGGGGCACTTTTGAAATTTTCATTTTTGACCAAAATCGACAGGTCCGGGTGTTAGGGAATTTATCATATGCCACAAAACAGTTGAAGCTACTGTTCAAAAATTATGCTCTGAAATCAACTTCTGTCACCTTAGTGATACATTTTGGGATAGTACCTAAAGTTTAAAGCAGAAATTGGGGCACTTTTGAAATTTTCATTTTTGACCAAAATCGACAGGTCCGGGGCTTAGGGAATTTCTCATATGCCACAAAACGGTTGAAGCTCCTGTTCAAAAATGATGCTCCATAATCAACTTCTGTCACCTTAGTGATACATTTTGGGATAGTACCTAAAGTTTAAAGCAGAAATTTGGGGCACTTTTGAAATTTTCATTTTTGACCAAAATCGACAGGTCCAGGACTTAGGGAATTTCTCATATGCCACAAAACGGTTGAAGCTCCTGTTCAAAAATTATGCTCCATAATCAACTTCTGTCACCTTAGTGATACATTTTGGGATAGTACCTAAAGTTTAAAGCAGAAATTGGGGCACTTTTGAAATTTTCATTTTTGACCAAAATCGACAGGCTTAGGGAATTTCTCATATGCCACAAAACGGTTGAAGCTCCTGTTCAAAAATTATGCTCTGAAATCAACTTCTGTCACCTTAGTGATACATTTTGGGAAAGTACCTAAACTTTAAAGCAGAAATTGGGGCACTTTTGAAATTTTCATTTTTGACCAAAATCGACAGGTCCGGGTGTTAGGGAATTTATCATATGCCACAAAACAGTTGAAGCTACTGTTCAAAAATTATGCTCTGAAATCAACTTCTGTCACCTTAGTGATACATTTTGGGATAGTACCTAAAGTTTAAAGCAGAAATTGGGGCACTTTTGAAATTTTCATTTTTGACCAAAATCGACAGGTCCGGGGCTTAGGGAATTTCTCATATGCCACAAAATGGTTGAAGCTCCTGTTCAAAAATGATGCTCCATAATCAACTTCTGTCACCTTAGTGATACATTTTGGGATAGTACCTAAACTTTAAAGCAGAAATTGGGGCACTTTTGAAATTTTCATTTTTGACCAAAATCGACAGGTTCGGGGCTTAGGGAATTTCTCATATGCCACAAAACGGTTGAAGCTCCTGTTCAAAAATTATGCTCCATAATCAACTTCTGTCACCTTTGTGATACATTTTTGGATAGTACCTAAAGTTTAAAGCAGAAATTGGGGCACTTTTGACATTTTCATTTTTGACCAAAATCGACAGGTCCAGGACTTAGGGAATTTCTCATATGCCACAAAACGGTTGAAGCTCCTGTTCAAAAATTATGCTCCGAAATCAACTTCTGTCACCTTAGTGATACATTTTGGGATAGTTCCTATACTTTAAAGCAGAAATTGGGGCACTTTTGAAATTTTCATTTTTGACCAAAATCGACAGGTCCGGGGCTTAGGGAATTTCTCATATGCCACAAAACGGTTGAAGCTCCTGTTCAAAAATTATGCTCCATAATCAACTTCTGTCACCTTAGTGATACATTTTGGGATAGTACCTAAAGTTTAAAGCAGAAATTGGGGCACTTTTGAAATTTTCATTTTTAACCAAAATCGACAGGTCCAGGGCTTAGGGAATTTCTCATATGCCACAAAACGGTTGAAGCTTCTGTTCAAAAATTATGCTCTGAAATCAACTTCTGTCACCTTAGTGATACATTTTGGGAAAGTACCTAAACTTTAAAGCAGAAATTGGGGCACTTTTGAAATTTTCATTTTTGACCAAAATCGACAGGTCCGGGTGTTAGGGAATTTATCATATGCCACAAAACAGTTGAAGCTACTGTTCAAAAATTATGCTCTGAAATCAACTTCTGTCACCTTAGTGATACATTTTGGGATAGTACCTAAAGTTTAAAGCAGAAATTGGGGCACTTTTGAAATTTTCATTTTTGACCAAAATCGACAGGTCCGGGGCTTAGGGAATTTCTCATATGCCACAAAACGGTTGAAGCTCCTGTTCAAAAATGATGCTCCATAATCAACTTCTGTCACCTTAGTGATACATTTTGGGATAGTACCTAAAGTTTAAAGCAGAAATTTGGGGCACTTTTGAAATTTTCATTTTTGACCAAAATCGACAGGTCCAGGACTTAGGGAATTTCTCATATGCCACAAAACGGTTGAAGCTCCTGTTCAAAAATTATGCTCCATAATCAACTTCTGTCACCTTAGTGATACATTTTGGGATAGTACCTAAAGTTTAAAGCAGAAATTGGGGCACTTTTGAAATTTTCATTTTTGACCAAAATCGACAGGCTTAGGGAATTTCTCATATGCCACAAAACGGTTGAAGCTCCTGTTCAAAAATTATGCTCTGAAATCAACTTCTGTCACCTTAGTGATACATTTTGGGAAAGTACCTAAACTTTAAAGCAGAAATTGGGGCACTTTTGAAATTTTCATTTTTGACCAAAATCGACAGGTCCGGGTGTTAGGGAATTTATCATATGCCACAAAACAGTTGAAGCTACTGTTCAAAAATTATGCTCTGAAATCAACTTCTGTCACCTTAGTGATACATTTTGGGATAGTACCTAAAGTTTAAAGCAGAAATTGGGGCACTTTTGAAATTTTCATTTTTGACCAAAATCGACAGGTCCGGGGCTTAGGGAATTTCTCATATGCCACAAAATGGTTGAAGCTCCTGTTCAAAAATGATGCTCCATAATCAACTTCTGTCACCTTAGTGATACATTTTGGGATAGTACCTAAACTTTAAAGCAGAAATTGGGGCACTTTTGAAATTTTCATTTTTGACCAAAATCGACAGGTTCGGGGCTTAGGGAATTTCTCATATGCCACAAAACGGTTGAAGCTCCTGTTCAAAAATTATGCTCCATAATCAACTTCTGTCACCTTTGTGATACATTTTTGGATAGTACCTAAAGTTTAAAGCAGAAATTGGGGCACTTTTGACATTTTCATTTTTGACCAAAATCGACAGGTCCAGGACTTAGGGAATTAATCATATGCCACAAAACGGTTGAAGCTCCTGTTCAAAAATTATGCTCCGAAATCAACTTCTGTCACCTTAGTGATACATTTTGGGATAGTTCCTATACTTTAAAGCAGAAATTGGGGCACTTTTGAAATTTTCATTTTTGACCAAAATCGACAGGTCCGGGGCTTAGGGAATTTCTCATATGCCACAAAACGGTTGAAGCTCCTGTTCAAAAATTATGCTCCATAATCAACTTCTGTCACCTTAGTGATACATTTTGGGATAGTACCTAAAGTTTAAAGCAGAAATTGGGGCACTTTTGAAATTTTCATTTTTAACCAAAATCGACAGGTCCAGGGCTTAGGGAATTTCTCATATGCCACAAAACGGTTGAAGCTTCTGTTCAAAAATTATGCTCTGAAATCAACTTCTGTCACCTTAGTGATACATTTTGGGAAAGTACCTAAACTTTAAAGCAGAAATTGGGGCACTTTTGAAATTTTCATTTTTGACCAAAATCGACAGGTCCGGGTGTTAGGGAATTTATCATATGCCACAAAACAGTTGAAGCTACTGTTCAAAAATTATGCTCTGAAATCAACTTCTGTCACCTTAGTGATACATTTTGGGATAGTACCTAAAGTTTAAAGCAGAAATTGGGGCACTTTTGAAATTTTCATTTTTGACCAAAATCGACAGGTCCGGGGCTTAGGGAATTTCTCATATGCCACAAAACGGTTGAAGCTCCTGTTCAAAAATGATGCTCCATAATCAACTTCTGTCACCTTAGTGATACATTTTGGGATAGTACCTAAAGTTTAAAGCAGAAATTTGGGGCACTTTTAAAATTTTCATTTTTGACCAAAATCGACAGGTCCAGGACTTAGGGAATTTCTCATATGCCACAAAACGGTTGAAGCTCCTGTTCAAAAATTATGCTCCATAATCAACTTCTGTCACCTTAGTGATACATTTTGGGATAGTACCTAAAGTTTAAAGCAGAAATTGGGGCACTTTTGAAATTTTCATTTTTGACCAAAATCGACAGGTCCGGGGCTTAGGGAATTTCTCATATGCCACAAAACGGTTGAAGCTCCTGTTCAAAAATTATGCTCTGAAATCAACTTCTGTCACCTTAGTGATACATTTTGGGAAAGTACCTAAACTTTAAAGCAGAAATTGGGGCACTTTTGAAATTTTCATTTTTGACCAAAATCGACAGGTCCGGGTGTTAGGGAATTTATCATATGCCACAAAACAGTTGAAGCTACTGTTCAAAAATTATGCTCTGAAATCAACTTCTGTCACCTTAGTGATACATTTTGGGATAGTACCTAAAGTTTAAAGCAGAAATTGGGGCACTTTTGAAATTTTCATTTTTGACCAAAATCGACAGGTCCGGGGCTTAGGGAATTTCTCATATGCCACAAAACGGTTGAAGCTCCTGTTCAAAAATGATGCTCCATAATCAACTTCTGTCACCTTAGTGATACATTTTGGGATAGTACCTAAACTTTAAAGCAGAAATTGGGGCACTTTTGAAATTTTCATTTTTGACCAAAATCGACAGGTTCGGGGCTTAGGGAATTTCTCATATGCCACAAAACGGTTGAAGCTCCTGTTCAAAAATTATGCTCCATGATCAACTTCTGTCACCTTTGTGATACATTTTGGGATAGTACCTAAAGTTTAAAGCAGAAATTGGGGCACTTTTGACATTTTCATTTTTGACCAAAATCGACAGGTCCAGGACTTAGGGAATTTCTCATATGCCACAAAACGGTTGAAGCTCCTGTTCAAAAATTATGCTCCGAAATCAACTTCTGTCACCTTAGTGATACATTTTGGGATAGTTCCTATACTTTAAAGCAGAAATTGGGGCACTTTTGAAATTTTCATTTTTGACCAAAATCGACAGGTCCGGGGCTTAGGGAATTTCTCATATGCCACAAAACGGTTGAAGCTCCTGTTCAAAAATTATGCTCCATAATCAACTTCTGTCACCTTAGTGATACATTTTGGGATAGTACCTAAAGTTTAAAGCAGAAATTGGGGCACTTTTGAAATTTTCATTTTTGACCAAAATCGACAGGTCCGGGGCTTAGGGAATTTCTCATATGCCACAAAACGGTTGAAGCTACTGTTCAAAAATTATGCTCTGAAATCAACTTCTGTCACCTTAGTGATACATTTTGGGAAAGTACCTAAACTTTAAAGCAGAAATTGGGGCACTTTTGAAATTTTCATTTTTGACCAAAATCGACAGGTCCGGGTGTTAGGGAATTTATCATATGCCACAAAACAGTTGAAGCTACTGTTCAAAAATTATGCTCTGAAATCAACTTCTGTCACCTTAGTGATACATTTTGGGATAGTACCTAAAGTTTAAAGCAGAAATTGGGGCACTTTTGAAATTTTCATTTTTGACCAAAATCGACAGGTCCGGGGCTTAGGGAATTTCTCATATGCCACAAAACGGTTGAAGCTCCTGTTCAAAAATGATGCTCCATAATCAACTTCTGTCACCTTAGTGATACATTTTGGGATAGTACCTAAACTTTAAAGCAGAAATTGGGGCACTTTTGAAATTTTCATTTTTGACCAAAATCGACAGGTTCGGGGCTTAGGGAATTTCTCATATGCCACAAAACGGTTGAAGCTCCTGTTCAAAAATTATGCTCCATAATCAACTTCTGTCACCTTAGTGATACATTTTGGGATAGTACCTAAAGTTTAAAGCTGAAATTGGGGCACTTTTGAAATTTTCATTTTTGACCAAAATCGACAGGTCCGGGGCTTAGGGAATTTCTCATATGCCACAAAACGGTTGAAGCTACTGTTCAAAAATTATGCTCTGAAATCAACTTCTGTCACCTTAGTGATACATTTTGGGAAAGTACCTAAACTTTAAAGCAGAAATTGGGGCACTTTTGAAATTTTCATTTTTGACCAAAATCGACAGGTCCGGGGCTTAGGGAATTTCTCATATGCCACAAAACGGTTGAAGCTCCTGTTCAAAAATTATGCTCCATAATCAACTTCTGTCACCTTAGTGATACATTTTGGGATAGTACCTAAAGTTTAAAGCAGAAATTGGGGCACTTTTGAAATTTTCATTTTTGACCAAAATCGACAGGTCCAGGGCTTAGGGAATTTCTCATATGCCACAAAACGGTTGAAGCTCCTGTTCAAAAATTATGCTCTGAAATCAACTTCTGTCACCTTAGTGATACATTTTGGGAAAGTACCTAAACTTTAAAGCAGAAATTGGGGCACTTTTGAAATTTTCATTTTTGACCAAAATCGACAGGTCCGGGTGTTAGGGAATTTATCATATGCCACAAAACAGTTGAAGCTACTGTTCAAAAATGATGCTCCATAATCAACTTCTGTCACCTTAGTGATACATTTTGGGATAGTACCTAAACTTTAAAGCAGAAATTGGGGCACTTTTGAAATTTTCATTTTTGACCAAAATCGACAGGTTCGGGGCTTAGGGAATTTCTCATTTGCCACAAAACGGTTGAAGCTCCTGTTCAAAAATTATGCTCCATAATCAACTTCTGTCACCTTAGTGATACATTTTGGGATAGTACCTAAAGTTTAAAGCAGAAATTGGGGCACTTTTGAAATTTTCATTTTTGACCAAAATCGACAGGTCCAGGGCTTAGGGAATTTCTCATATGCCACAAAACGGTTGAAGCTCCTGTTCAAAAATTATGCTCCGAAATCAACTTCTGTCACCTTAGTGATACATTTTGGGATAGTTCCTATACTTTAAAGCAGAAATTGGGGCACTTTTGAAATTTTCTTTTTTGACCAAAATCGACAGGTCCGGGGCTTAGGGAATTTCTCATATGCCACAAAACGGTTGAAGCTCCTGTTCAAAAATTATGCTCCATAATCAACTTCTGTCACCTTAGTGATACATTTTGGGATAGTACCTAAAGTTTAAAGCAGAAATTGGGGCACTTTTGAAATTTTCATTTTTGACCAAAATCGACAGGTCCAGGACTTAGGGAATTTCTCATATGCCACAAAACGGTTGAAGCTCCTGTTCAAAAATTATGCTCCGAAATCAACTTCTGTCACCTTAGTGATACATTTTGGTATAGTTCCTATACTTTAAAGCAGAAATTGGGGCACTTTTGAAATTTTCATTTTTGACCAAAATCGACAGGTCCGGGGCTTAGGGAATTTCTCATATGCCACAAAACGGTTGAAGCTACTGTTCAAAAATTATGCTCTGAAATCAACTTCGGTCACCTTAGTGATACATTTTGGGAAAGTACCTAAACTTTAAAGCAGAAATTGGGGCACTTTTGAAATTTTCATTTTTGACCAAAATCGACAGGTCCGGGGCTTAGGGAATTTCTCATATGCCACAAAACGGTTGAAGCTCCTGTTCAAAAATTATGCTCCATAATCAACTTCTGTCACCTCAGTGACACATTTTGGGATAGTACCTAAACTTTAAAGCAGAAATTGGGGCACTTTTGAAATTTTCATTTTTGACCAAAATCGACAGGTCCAGGGCTTAGGGAATTTCTCATATGCCACAAAACGGTTGAAGCTCCTGTTCAAAAATTATGCTCCATAATCAACTTCTGTCACCTTAGTGATACATTTTGGGATAGTACCTAAAGTTTAAAGCAGAAATTGGGGCACTTTTGAAATTTTCATTTTTGACCAAAATCGACAGGTCCGGGTGTTAGGGAATTTATAATATGCCACAAAACAGTTGAAGCTACTGTTCAAAAATTATGCTCTGAAATCAACTTCTGTCACCTTAGTGATACATTTTGGGATAGTACCTAAAGTTTAAAGCAGAAATTGGGGCACTTTTGAAATTTTCATTTTTGACCAAAATCGACAGGTCCGGGGCTTAGGGAATTTCTCATATGCCACAAAACGGTTGAAGCTACTGTTCAAAAATTATGCTCTGAAATCAACTTCTGTCACCTTAGTGATACATTTTGGGATATTACCTAAAGTTTAAAGCAGAAATTGGGGTACTTTTGAAATTTTCATTTTAGACCAAAATCAACAGGTCCGGGGCTTAGGGAATTTCTCATATGCCACAAAACGGTTGAAGCTACTGTTCAAAATTTATGCTCCGAAATCAACTTCTGTCACCTTAGTGATACATTTTGGGATAGTACCTAAAGTTTAAAGCAGAAATTGGGGCACTTTTGAAATTTTCATTTTTGACCAAAATCGACAGGTCCGGGGCTTAGGGAATTTCTCATATGCCACAAAACAAAACAGTTGAAGCTCCTGTTCAAAAATTATGCTCCATAATCAACTTCTGTCACCTTAGTGATACATTTTGGGATAGTACCTAAAGTTTAAAGCAGAAATTGGGGCACTTTTGAAATTTTCATTTTTGACCAAAATCGACAGGTCCGGGGCTTAGGGAATTCATCATATCCCACAAAACAGTTGAAGCTCCTGTTCAAAAAGTATGCTCCGAAATCAACTTCTGTCACCTTAGTGATACATTTTGGGATAGTACCTAAAGTTTAAAGCAGAAATTGGGGCACTTTTGAAATTTTCATTTTTGACCAAAATCGACAGGTCCGGGGCTTAGGGAATTTCTCATATGCCACAAAACGGTTGAAGCTCCTGTTCAAAAATTATGCTCCATAATCAACTTCTGTCACCTTAGTGATACATTTTGGGATAGTACCTAAACTTTAAAGCAGAAATTGGGGCACTTTTGAAATTTTCATTTTTGACCAAAATTGACAGGTCCGGGGCTTAGGGAATTTCTCATATGCCACAAAACGGTTGAAGCTCCTGTTCAAAAATTATGCTCCATAATCAACTTCTGTCACCTTAGTGATACATTTTGGATAGTACCTAAAGTTTAAAGCAGAAATTGGGGCACTTTTGAAATTTTCATTTTTGACCAAAATCGACAGGATCGGGGCTTAGGGAATTTCTCATATGCCACAAAACGGTTGAAGCTCCTGTTCAAAAATTATGCTCCATAATCAACTTCTGTCACCTTAGTGATACATTTTGGGATAGTACCTAAAGTTTAAAGCAGAAATTGGGGCACTTTTGAAATTTTCATTTTTGACCAAAATCGACAGGTCCGGGTGTTAGGGAATTTCTCATATGCCACAAAACGGTTGAAGCTACTGTTCAAAAATTATGCTCTGAAATCAACTTCTGTCACCTTAGTGATACATTTTGGGATATTACCTAAAGTTTAAAGCAGAAATTGGGGTACTTTTGAAATTTTCATTTTAGACCAAAATCAACAGGTCCTGGGCTTAGGGAATTTCTCATATGCCACAAAACGGTTGAAGCTACTGTTCAAAATTTATGCTCCGAAATCAACTTCTGTCACCTTAGTGATACATTTTGGGATAGTACCTAAAGTTTAAAGCAGAAATTGGGGCACTTTTGAAATTTTCATTTTTGACCAAAATCGACAGGTCCGGGCCTTAGGGAATTTCTCATATGCCACAAAACAGTTGAAGCTCCTGTTCAAAAATTATGCTCCGAAATCAACTTCTGTCACCTTAGTGATACATTTTGGGATAGTACCTAAAGTTTAAAGCAGAAATTGGGGCACTTTTGAAATTTTCATTTTTGACCAAAATCGACAGGTCCGGGGCTTAGGGAATTTCTCATATGCCACAAAACAAAACAGTTGAAGCTCCTGTTCAAAAATTATGCTCCATAATCAACTTCTGTCACCTTAGTGATACATTTTGGGATAGTACCTAAAGTTTAAAGCAGAAATTGGGGCACTTTTGAAATTTTCATTTTTGACCAAAATCGACAGGTCCGGGGCTTAGGGAATTCATCATATCCCACAAAACAGTTGAAGCTCCTGTTCAAAAAGTATGCTCCGAAATCAACTTCTGTCACCTTAGTGATACATTTTGGGATAGTACCTAAAGTTTAAAGCAGAAATTGGGGCACTTTTGAAATTTTCATTTTTGACCAAAATCGACAGGTCCGGGGCTTAGGGAATTTCTCATATGCCACAAAACGGTTGAAGCTCCTGTTCAAAAATTATGCTCCATAATCAACTTATGTCACCTTAGTGATACATTTTGGGATAGTACCTAAACTTTAAAGCAGAAATTGGGGCACTTTTGAAATTTTCATTTTTGACCAAAATTGACAGGTCCGGGGCTTAGGGAATTTCTCATATGTCACAAAACGGTTGAAGCTCCTGTTCAAAAATTATGCTCCATAATCAACTTCTGTCACCTTAGTGATACATTTTGGGATAGTACCTAAAGTTTAAAGCAGAAATTGGGGCACTTTTGAAATTTTCATTTTTGACCAAAATCGACAGGATCGGGGCTTAGGGAATTTCTCATATGCCACAAAACGGTTGAAGCTCCTGTTCAAAAATTATGCTCCATAATCAACTTCTGTCACCTTAGTGATACATTTTGGGATAGTACCTAAAGTTTAAAGCAGAAATTGGGGCACTTTTGAAATTTTCATTTTTGACCAAAATCGACAGGTCCGGGGCTTAGGGAATTTCTCATATGCCACAAAACGGTTGAAGCTCCTGTTCAAAAATTATGCTCCATAATCAACTTCTGTCACCTTAGTGATACATTTTGGGATAGTACCTAAAGTTTAAAGCAGAAATTGGGGCACTTTTGAAATTTTCATTTTTGACCAAAATCGACAGGTCCGGGGCTTAGGGAATTTCTCATATGCCACAAAACAGTTGAAGCTCCTGTTCAAAATTTATGCTCCGAAATCAACTTCTGTCACCTTAGTGATACATTTTGGGATATTACCTAAAGTTTAAAGCAGAAATTGGGGCACTTTTGAAATTTTCATTTTAGACCAAAATCAACAGGTCCGGGGCTTAGGGAATTTCTCATATGCCACAAAACGGTTGAAGCTACTGTTCAAAAATTATGCTCCATAATCAACTTCTGTCACCTTAGTGATACATTTTGGGATAGTACCTAAAGTTTAAAGCAGAAATTGGGGCACTTTTGAAATTTTCATTTTTGACCAAAATCGACAGGTCCAGGGCTTAGGGAATTTCTCATATGCCACAAAACGGTTGAAGCTCCTGTTCAAAAATTATGCTCCGAAATCAACTTCTGTCACCTTAGTGATACATTTTGGGATAGTTCCTATACTTTAAAGCAGAAATTGGGGCACTTTTGAAATTTTCATTTTTGACCAAAATCGACAGGTCCGGGGCTTAGGGAATTTCTCATATGCCACAAAACGGTTGAAGCTCCTGTTCAAAAATTATGCTCCATAATCAACTTCTGTCACCTTAATGATACATTTTGGGATAGTACCTAAAGTTTAAAGCAGAAATTGGGGCACTTTTGAAATTTTCATATTTGACCAAAATCGACAGGTCCGGGGCTTAGGGAATTTCTCATATGCCACAAAACGGTTGAAGCTACTGTTCAAAAATTATGCTCTGAAATCAACTTCTGTCACCTTAGTGATACATTTTGGGAAAGTACCTAAACTTTAAAGCAGAAATTGGGGAACTTTTGAAATTTTCATTTTTGACCAAAATCGACAGGTCCGGGTGTTAGGGAATTTATCATATGCCACAAAAGAGTTGAAGCTACTGTTCAAAAATTATGCTCTGAAATCAACTTCTGTCACCTTAGTGATACATTTTGGGATAGTACCTAAAGTTTAAAGCAGAAATTGGGGCACTTTTGAAATTTTCATTTTTGACCAAAATCGACAGGTTCGGGGCTTAGGGAATTTCTCATATGCCACAAAACGGTTGAAGCTCCTGTTAAAAAATGATGCTCCATAATCAACTTCTGTCACCTTAGTGATACATTTTGGGATAGTACCTAAACTTTAAAGCAGAAATTGGGGCACTTTTGAAATTTTCATTTTTGACCAAAATCGACAGGTTCGGGGCTTAGGGAATTTCTCATATGCCACAAAACGGTTGAAGCTCCTGTTCAAAAATTATGCTCCATAATCAACTTCTGTCACCTTAGTGATACATTTTGGGATAGTACCTAAAGTTTAAAGCAGAAATTGGGGCACTTTTGAAATTTTCATTTTTGACCAAAATCGACAGGTCCAGGGCTTAGGGAATTTCTCATATGCCACAAAACGGTTGAAGCTCCTGTTCAAAAATTATGCTCCGAAATCAACTTCTGTCACCTTAGTGATACATTTTGGGATAGTTCCTATACTTTAAAGCAGAAATTGGGGCACTTTTGAAATTTTCTTTTTTGACCAAAATCGACAGGTCCGGGGCTTAGGGAATTTCTCATATGCCACAAAACGGTTGAAGCTCCTGTTCAAAAATTATGCTCCATAATCAACTTCTGTCACCTTAGTGATACATTTTGGGATAGTACCTAAAGTTTAAAGCAGAAATTGGGGCACTTTTGAAATTTTCATTTTTGACCAAAATCGACAGGTCCAGGACTTAGGGAATTTCTCATATGCCACAAAACGGTTGAAGCTCCTGTTCAAAAATTATGCTCCGAAATCAACTTCTGTCACCTTAGTGATACATTTTGGTATAGTTCCTATACTTTAAAGCAGAAATTGGGGCACTTTTGAAATTTTCATTTTTGACCAAAATCGACAGGTCCGGGGCTTAGGGAATTTCTCATATGCCACAAAACGGTTGAAGCTACTGTTCAAAAATTATGCTCTGAAATCAACTTCTGTCACCTTAGTGATACATTTTGGGAAAGTACCTAAACTTTAAAGCAGAAATTGGGGCACTTTTGAAATTTTCATTTTTGACCAAAATCGACAGGTCCGGGGCTTAGGGAATTTCTCATATGCCACAAAACGGTTGAAGCTCCTGTTCAAAAATTATGCTCCATAATCAACTTCTGTCACCTCAGTGACACATTTTGGGATAGTACCTAAAGTTTAAAGCAGAAATTGGGGCACTTTTGAAATTTTCATTTTTGACCAAAATCGACAGGTCCAGGGCTTAGGGAATTTCTCATATGCCACAAAACGGTTGAAGCTCATGTTCAAAAATTATGCTCCGAAATCAACTTCTGTCACCTTAGTGATACATTTTGGGATAGTTCCTATACTTTAAAGCAGAAATTGGGGCACTTTTGAAATTTTCTTTTTTGACCAAAATCGACAGGTCCGGGGCTTAGGGAATTTCTCATATGCCACAAAACGGTTGAAGCTACTGTTAAAAAATTATGCTCTGAAATCAACTTCGGTCACCTTAGTGATACATTTTGGGAAAGTACCTAAACTTTAAAGCAGAAATTGGGGCACTTTTGAAATTTTCATTTTTGACCAAAATCGACAGGTCCGGGGCTTAGGGAATTTCTCATATGCCACAAAACGGTTGAAGCTCCTGTTCAAAAATTATGCTCCATAATCAACTTCTGTCACCTTAGTGATACATTTTGGGATAGTACCTAAAGTTTAAAGCAGAAATTGGGGCACTTTTGAAATTTTCATTTTTGACCAAAATCGACAGGTCCGGGGCTTAGGGAATTTCTCATATGCCACAAAACGGTTGAAGCTACTGTTCAAAAATTATGCTCTGAAATCAACTTCTGTCACCTTAGTGATACATTTTGGGATATTACCTAAAGTTTAAAGCAGAAATTGGGGTACTTTTGAAATTTTCATTTTAGACCAAAATCAACAGGTCCGGGGCTTAGGGAATTTCTCATATGCCACAAAACGGTTGAAGCTACTGTTCAAAATTTATGCTCCGAAATCAACTTCTGTCACCTTAGTGATACATTTTGGGATAGTACCTAAAGTTTAAAGCAGAAATTGGGGCACTTTTGAAATTTTCATTTTTGACCAAAATCGACAGGTCCGGGGCTTAGGGAATTTCTCATATGCCACAAAACAAAACAGTTGAAGCTCCTGTTCAAAAATTATGCTCCATAATCAACTTCTGTCACCTTAGTGATACATTTTGGGATAGTACCTAAAGTTTAAAGCAGAAATTGGGGCACTTTTGAAATTTTCATTTTTGACCAAAATCGACAGGTCCGGGGCTTAGGGAATTCATCATATCCCACAAAACAGTTGAAGCTCCTGTTCAAAAAGTATGCTCCGAAATCAACTTCTGTCACCTTAGTGATACATTTTGGGATAGTACCTAAAGTTTAAAGCAGAAATTGGGGCACTTTTGAAATTTTCATTTTTGACCAAAATCGACAGGTCCGGGGCTTAGGGAATTTCTCATATGCCACAAAACGGTTGAAGCTCCTGTTCAAAAATTATGCTCCATAATCAACTTCTGTCACCTTAGTGATACATTTTGGGATAGTACCTAAACTTTAAAGCAGAAATTGGGGCACTTTTGAAATTTTCATTTTTGACCAAAATTGACAGGTCCGGGGCTTAGGGAATTTCTCATATGCCACAAAACGGTTGAAGCTCCTGTTCAAAAATTATGCTCCATAATCAACTTCTGTCACCTTAGTGATACATTTTGGGATAGTACCTAAAGTTTAAAGCAGAAATTGGGGCACTTTTGAAATTTTCATTTTTGACCAAAATCGACAGGATCGGGGCTTAGGGAATTTCTCATATGCCACAAAACGGTTGAAGCTCCTGTTCAAAAATTATGCTCCATAATCAACTTCTGTCACCTTAGTGATACATTTTGGGATAGTACCTAAAGTTTAAAGCAGAAATTGGGGCACTTTTGAAATTTTCATTTTTGACCAAAATCGACAGGTCCGGGTGTTAGGGAATTTATAATATGCCACAAAACAGTTGAAGCTACTGTTCAAAAATTATGCTCTGAAATCAACTTCTGTCACCTTAGTGATACATTTTGGGATAGTACCTAAAGTTTAAAGCAGAAATTGGGGCACTTTTGAAATTTTCATTTTTGACCAAAATCGACAGGTCCGGGGCTTAGGGAATTTCTCATATGCCACAAAACGGTTGAAGCTACTGTTCAAAAATTATGCTCTGAAATCAACTTCTGTCACCTTAGTGATACATTTTGGGATATTACCTAAAGTTTAAAGCAGAAATTGGGGTACTTTTGAAATTTTCATTTTAGACCAAAATCAACAGGTCCTGGGCTTAGGGAATTTCTCATATGCCACAAAACGGTTGAAGCTACTGTTCAAAATTTATGCTCCGAAATCAACTTCTGTCACCTTAGTGATACATTTTGGGATAGTACCTAAAGTTTAAAGCAGAAATTGGGGCACTTTTGAAATTTTCATTTTTGACCAAAATCGACAGGTCCGGGCCTTAGGGAATTTCTCATATGCCACAAAACAGTTGAAGCTCCTGTTCAAAAATTATGCTCCGAAATCAACTTCTGTCACCTTAGTGATACATTTTGGGATAGTACCTAAAGTTTAAAGCAGAAATTGGGGCACTTTTGAAATTTTCATTTTTGACCAAAATCGACAGGTCCGGGGCTTAGGGAATTTCTCATATGCCACAAAACAAAACAGTTGAAGCTCCTGTTCAAAAATTATGCTCCATAATCAACTTCTGTCACCTTAGTGATACATTTTGGGATAGTACCTAAAGTTTAAAGCAGAAATTGGGGCACTTTTGAAATTTTCATTTTTGACCAAAATCGACAGGTCCGGGGCTTAGGGAATTCATCATATCCCACAAAACAGTTGAAGCTCCTGTTCAAAAAGTATGCTCCGAAATCAACTTCTGTCACCTTAGTGATACATTTTGGGATAGTACCTAAAGTTTAAAGCAGAAATTGGGGCACTTTTGAAATTTTCATTTTTGACCAAAATCGACAGGTCCGGGGCTTAGGGAATTTCTCATATGCCACAAAACGGTTGAAGCTCCTGTTCAAAAATTATGCTCCATAATCAACTTATGTCACCTTAGTGATACATTTTGGGATAGTACCTAAACTTTAAAGCAGAAATTGGGGCACTTTTGAAATTTTCATTTTTGACCAAAATTGACAGGTCCGGGGCTTAGGGAATTTCTCATATGCCACAAAACGGTTGAAGCTCCTGTTCAAAAATTATGCTCCATAATCAACTTCTGTCACCTTAGTGATACATTTTGGGATAGTACCTAAAGTTTAAAGCAGAAATTGGGGCACTTTTGAAATTTTCATTTTTGACCAAAATCGACAGGATCGGGGCTTAGGGAATTTCTCATATGCCACAAAACGGTTGAAGCTCCTGTTCAAAAATTATGCTCCATAATCAACTTCTGTCACCTTAGTGATACATTTTGGGATAGTACCTAAAGTTTAAAGCAGAAATTGGGGCACTTTTGAAATTTTCATTTTTGACCAAAATCGACAGGTCCGGGGCTTAGGGAATTTCTCATATGCCACAAAACGGTTGAAGCTCCTGTTCAAAAATTATGCTCCATAATCAACTTCTGTCACCTTAGTGATACATTTTGGGATAGTACCTAAAGTTTAAAGCAGAAATTGGGGCACTTTTGAAATTTTCATTTTTGACCAAAATCGACAGGTCCGGGGGTTAGGGAATTTATCATATGCCACAAAACAGTTGAAGCTACTGTTCAAAAATTATGCTCTGAAATCAACTTCTGTCACCTTTGTGATACATTTTGGGATAGTACCTAAAGTTTAAAGCAGAAATTGGGGCACTTTTGAAATTTTCATTTTTGACCAAAATCGACAGGTCCGGGGCTTAGGGAATTTCTCATATGCCACAAAACAGTTGAAGCTCCTGTTCAAAATTTATGCTCCGAAATCAACTTCTGTCACCTTAGTGATACATTTTGGGATATTACCTAAAGTTTAAAGCAGAAATTGGGGCACTTTTGAAATTTTCATTTTAGACCAAAATCAACAGGTCCGGGGCTTAGGGAATTTCTCATATGCCACAAAACGGTTGAAGCTACTGTTCAAAAATTATGCTCCGAAATCAACTTCTGTCACCTTAGTGATACATTTTGGGATAGTACCTAAAGTTTAAAGCAGAAATTGGGGCACTTTTGAAATTTTCATTTTTGACCAAAATCGACAGGTCCAGGGCTTAGGGAATTTCTCATATGCCACAAAACGGTTGAAGCTCCTGTTCAAAAATTATGCTCCGAAATCAACTTCTGTCACCTTAGTGATACATTTTGGGATAGTTCCTATACTTTAAAGCAGAAATTGGGGCACTTTTGAAATTTTCATTTTTGACCAAAATCGACAGGTCCGGGTGTTAGGGAATTTATCATATGCCACAAAAGAGTTGAAGCTCCTGTTCAAAAATTATGCTCTGAAATCAACTTCTGTCACCTTAGTGATACATTTTGGGATAGTACCTAAAGTTTAAAGCAGAAATTGGGGCACTTTTGAAATTTTCATTTTTGACCAAAATCGACAGGTTCGGGGCTTAGGGAATTTCTCATATGCCACAAAACGGTTGAAGCTCCTGTTCAAAAATGATGCTCCATAATCAACTTCTGTCACCTTAGTGATACATTTTGGGATAGTACCTAAACTTTAAAGCAGAAATTGGGGCACTTTTGAAATTTTCATTTTTGACCAAAATCGACAGGTTCGGGGCTTAGGGAATTTCTCATATGCCACAAAACGGTTGAAGCTCCTGTTCAAAAATTATGCTCCATAATCAACTTCTGTCACCTTAGTGATACATTTTGGGATAGTACCTAAAGTTTAAAGCAGAAATTGGGGCACTTTTGAAATTTTCATTTTTGACCAAAATCGACAGGTCCAGGGCTTAGGGAATTTCTCATATGCCACAAAACGGTTGAAGCTCCTGTTCAAAAATTATGCTCCGAAATCAACTTCTGTCACCTTAGTGATACATTTTGGGATAGTTCCTATACTTTAAAGCAGAAATTGGGGCACTTTTGAAATTTTCTTTTTTGACCAAAATCGACAGGTCCGGGGCTTAGGGAATTTCTCATATGCCACAAAACGGTTGAAGCTCCTGTTCAAAAATTATGCTCCATAATCAACTTCTGTCACCTTAGTGATACATTTTGGGATAGTACCTAAAGTTTAAAGCAGAAATTGGGGCACTTTTGAAATTTTCATTTTTGACCAAAATCGACAGGTCCAGGACTTAGGGAATTTCTCATATGCCACAAAACGGTTGAAGCTCCTGTTCAAAAATTATGCTCCGAAATCAACTTCTGTCACCTTAGTGATACATTTTGGTATAGTTCCTATACTTTAAAGCAGAAATTGGGGCACTTTTGAAATTTTCATTTTTGACCAAAATCGACAGGTCCGGGGCTTAGGGAATTTCTCATATGCCACAAAACGGTTGAAGCTACTGTTCAAAAATTATGCTCTGAAATCAACTTCTGTCACCTTAGTGATACATTTTGGGAAAGTACCTAAACTTTAAAGCAGAAATTGGGGCACTTTTGAAATTTTCATTTTTGACCAAAATCGACAGGTCCGGGGCTTAGGGAATTTCTCATATGCCACAAAACGGTTGAAGCTCCTGTTCAAAAATTATGCTCCATAATCAACTTCTGTCACCTCAGTGACACATTTTGGGATAGTACCTAAACTTTAAAGCAGAAATTGGGGCACTTTTGAAATTTTCATTTTTGACCAAAATCGACAGGTCCAGGGCTTAGGGAATTTCTCATATGCCACAAAACGGTTGAAGCTCCTGTTCAAAAATTATGCTCCATAATCAACTTCTGTCACCTTAGTGATACATTTTGGGATAGTACCTAAAGTTTAAAGCAGAAATTGGGGGCACTTTTGAAATTTTCATTTTTGACCAAAATCGACAGGTCCGGGTGTTAGGGAATTTATAATATGCCACAAAACAGTTGAAGCTACTGTTCAAAAATTATGCTCTGAAATCAACTTCTGTCACCTTAGTGATACATTTTGGGATAGTACCTAAAGTTTAAAGCAGAAATTGGGGCACTTTTGAAATTTTCATTTTTGACCAAAATCGACAGGTCCGGGGCTTAGGGAATTTCTCATATGCCACAAAACGGTTGAAGCTACTGTTCAAAAATTATGCTCTGAAATCAACTTCTGTCACCTTAGTGATACATTTTGGGATATTACCTAAAGTTTAAAGCAGAAATTGGGGTACTTTTGAAATTTTCATTTTAGACCAAAATCAACAGGTCCGGGGCTTAGGGAATTTCTCATATGCCACAAAACGGTTGAAGCTACTGTTCAAAATTTATGCTCCGAAATCAACTTCTGTCACCTTAGTGATACATTTTGGGATAGTACCTAAAGTTTAAAGCAGAAATTGGGGCACTTTTGAAATTTTCATTTTTGACCAAAATCGACAGGTCCGGGCCTTAGGGAATTTCTCATATGCCACAAAACAGTTGAAGCTCCTGTTCAAAAATTATGCTCCGAAATCAACTTCTGTCACCTTAGTGATACATTTTGGGATAGTACCTAAAGTTTAAAGCAGAAATTGGGGCACTTTTGAAATTTTCATTTTTGACCAAAATCGACAGGTCCGGGGCTTAGGGAATTTCTCATATGCCACAAAACAAAACAGTTGAAGCTCCTGTTCAAAAATTATGCTCCATAATCAACTTCTGTCACCTTAGTGATACATTTTGGGATAGTACCTAAAGTTTAAAGCAGAAATTGGGGCACTTTTGAAATTTTCATTTTTGACCAAAATCGACAGGTCCGGGGCTTAGGGAATTCATCATATCCCACAAAACAGTTGAAGCTCCTGTTCAAAAAGTATGCTCCGAAATCAACTTCTGTCACCTTAGTGATACATTTTGGGATAGTACCTAAAGTTTAAAGCAGAAATTGGGGCACTTTTGAAATTTTCATTTTTGACCAAAATCGACAGGTCCGGGGCTTAGGGAATTTCTCATATGCCACAAAACGGTTGAAGCTCCTGTTCAAAAATTATGCTCCATAATCAACTTCTGTCACCTTAGTGATACATTTTGGGATAGTACCTAAACTTTAAAGCAGAAATTGGGGCACTTTTGAAATTTTCATTTTTGACCAAAATTGACAGGTCCGGGGCTTAGGGAATTTCTCATATGCCACAAAACGGTTGAAGCTCCTGTTCAAAAATTATGCTCCATAATCAACTTCTGTCACCTTAGTGATACATTTTGGGATAGTACCTAAAGTTTAAAGCAGAAATTGGGGCACTTTTGAAATTTTCATTTTTGACCAAAATCGACAGGATCGGGGCTTAGGGAATTTCTCATATGCCACAAAACGGTTGAAGCTCCTGTTCAAAAATTATGCTCCATAATCAACTTCTGTCACCTTAGTGATACATTTTGGGATAGTACCGAAAGTTTAAAGCAGAAATTGGGGCACTTTTGAAATTTTCATTTTTGACCAAAATCGACAGGTCCGGGGCTTAGGGAATTTCTCATATGCCACAAAACAGTTGAAGCTACTGTTCAAAAATTATGCTCTGAAATCAACTTCTGTCACCTTAGTGATACATTTTGGGATAGTACCTAAAGTTTAAAGCAGAAATTGGGGCACTTTTGAAATTTTCATTTTTGACCAAAATCGACAGGTCCGGGGGTTAGGGAATTTATCATATGCCACAAAACAGTTGAAGCTACTGTTCAAAAATTATGCTCTGAAATCAACTTCTGTCACCTTTGTGATACATTTTGGGATAGTACCTAAAGTTTAAAGCAGAAATTGGGGCACTTTTGAAATTTTCATTTTTGACCAAAATCGACAGGTCCGGGGCTTAGGGAATTTCTCATATGCCACAAAACAGTTGAAGCTCCTGTTCAAAATTTATGCTCCGAAATCAACTTCTGTCACCTTAGTGATACATTTTGGGATATTACCTAAAGTTTAAAGCAGAAATTGGGGCACTTTTGAAATTTTCATTTTAGACCAAAATCAACAGGTCCGGGGCTTAGGGAATTTCTCATATGCCACAAAACGGTTGAAGCTACTGTTCAAAAATTATGCTCCGAAATCAACTTCTGTCACCTTAGTGATACATTTTGGGATAGTACCTAAAGTTTAAAGCAGAAATTGGGGCACTTTTGAAATTTTCATTTTTGACCAAAATTGACAGGTCCGGGGCTTAGGGAATTTCTCATATGCCACAAAATGGTTGAAGCTCCTGTTCAAAAATGATGCTCCATAATCAACTTCTGTCACCTTAGTGATACATTTTGGGATAGTACCTAAAGTTTAAAGCAGAAATTGGGGCACTTTTGAAATTTTCATTTTTGACCAAAATCGACAGGTCCAGGACTTAGGGAATTTCTCATATGCCACAAAACGGTTGAAGCTCCTGTTCAAAAATTATGCTCCGAAATCAACTTCTGTCACCTTAGTGATACATTTTGGTATAGTTCCTATACTTTAAAGCAGAAATTGGGGCACTTTTGAAATTTTCATTTTTGACCAAAATCGACAGGTCCAGGGCTTAGGGAATTTCTCATATGCCACAAAACGGTTGAAGCTCCTGTTCAAAAATTATGCTCCATAATCAACTTCTGTCACCTTAGTGATACATTTTGGGATAGTACCTAAAGTTTAAAGCAGAAATTGGGGCACTTTTGAAATTTTCATTTTTGACCAAAATCGACAGGTCCGGGTGTTAGGGAATTTATAATATGCCACAAAACAGTTGAAGCTACTGTTCAAAAATTATGCTCTGAAATCAACTTCTGTCACCTTAGTGATACATTTTGGGATAGTACCTAAAGTTTAAAGCAGAAATTGGGGCACTTTTGAAATTTTCATTTTTGACCAAAATCGACAGGTCTGGGGCTTAGGGAATTTCTCATATGCCACAAAACGGTTGAAGCTACTGTTCAAAAATTATGCTCCGAAATCAACTTCTGTCACCTTAGTGATACATTTTGGGATATTACCTAAAGTTTAAAGCAGAAATTGGGGGTACTTTTGAAATTTTCATTTTAGACCAAAATCAACAGGTCCGGGGCTTAGGGAATTTCTCATATGCCACAAAACGGTTGAAGCTACTGTTCAAAATTTATGCTCCGAAATCAACTTCTGTCACCTTAGTGATACATTTTGGGATAGTACCTAAAGTTTAAAGCAGAAATTGGGGCACTTTTGAAATTTTCATTTTTGACCAAAATCGACAGGTCCGGGCCTTAGGGAATTTCTCATATGCCACAAAACAGTTGAAGCTCCTGTTCAAAAATTATGCTCCGAAATCAACTTCTGTCACCTTAGTGATACATTTTGGGATAGTACCTAAAGTTTAAAGCAGAAATTGGGGCACTTTTGAAATTTTCATTTTTGACCAAAATCGACAGGTCCGGGGCTTAGGGAATTTCTCATATGCCACAAAACAAAACAGTTGAAGCTCCTGTTCAAAAATTATGCTCCATAATCAACTTCTGTCACCTTAGTGATACATTTTGGGATAGTACCTAAACTTTAAAGCAGAAATTGGGGCACTTTTGAAATTTTCATTTTTGACCAAAATCGACAGGTCCGAGGCTTAGGGAATTCATCATATCCCACAAAACAGTTGAAGCTCCTGTTCAAAAAGTATGCTCCGAAATCAACTTCTGTCACCTTAGTGATACATTTTGGGATAGTACCTAAAGTTTAAAGCAGAAATTGGGGCACTTTTGAAATTTTCATTTTGACCAAAATCGACTGGTCCGGGGCTTAGGGAATTTCTCATATGCCACAAAACGGTTGAAGCTCCTGTTCAAAAATTATGCTCCATAATCAACTTCTGTCACCTTAGTGATACATTTTGGGATAGTACCTAAACTTTAAAGCAGAAATTGGGGCACTTTTGAAATTTTCATTTTTGACCAAAATTGACAGGTCCGGGGCTTAGGGAATTTCTCATATGCCACAAAACGGTTGAAGCTCCTGTTCAAAAATTATGCTCCATAATCAACTTCTGTCACCTTAGTGATACATTTTGGGATAGTACCTAAAGTTTAAAGCAGAAATTGGGGCACTTTTGAAATTTTCATTTTTGACCAAAATCGACAGGTCCGGGGGTTAGGGAATTTATCATATGCCACAAAACAGTTGAAGCTACTGTTCAAAAATTATGCTCTGAAATCAACTTCTGTCACCTTTGTGATACATTTTGGGATAGTACCTAAAGTTTAAAGCAGAAATTGGGGCACTTTTGAAATTTTCATTTTTGACCAAAATCGACAGGTCCGGGGCTTAGGGAATTTCTCATATGCCACAAAACAGTTGAAGCTCCTGTTCAAAATTTATGCTCCGAAATCAACTTCTGTCACCTTAGTGATACATTTTGGGATATTACCTAAAGTTTAAAGCAGAAATTGGGGCACTTTTGAAATTTTCATTTTAGACCAAAATCAACAGGTCCGGGGCTTAGGGAATTTCTCATATGCCACAAAACGGTTGAAGCTACTGTTCAAAAATTATGCTCCGAAATCAACTTCTGTCACCTTAGTGATACATTTTGGGATAGTACCTAAACTTTAAAGCAGAAATTGGGGCACTTTTGAAATTTTCATTTTTGACCAAAATTGACAGGTCCGGGGCTTAGGGAATTTCTCATATGCCACAAAACGGTTGAAGCTCCTGTTCAAAAATTATGCTCCATAATCAACTTCTGTCACCTTAGTGATACATTTTGGGATAGTACCTAAAGTTTAAAGCAGAAATTGGGGCACTTTTGAAATTTTCATTTTTGACCAAAATCGACAGGATCGGGGCTTAGGGAATTTCTCATATGCCACAAAACGGTTGAAGCTCCTGTTCAAAAATTATGCTCCATAATCAACTTCTGTCACCTTAGTGATACATTTTGGGATAGTACCTAAAGTTTAAAGCAGAAATTGGGGCACTTTTGAAATTTTCATTTTTGGCCAAAATCGACAGGTCCGGGGCTTAGGGAATTTCTCATATGCCACAAAACGGTTGAAGCTCCTGTTCAAAAATTATGCTCCATAATCAACTTCTGTCACCTTAGTGATACATTTTGGGATAGTACCTAAAGTTTAAAGCAGAAATTGGGGCACTTTTGAAATTTTCATTTTTGACCAAAATCGACAGGTCCGGGGGTTAGGGAATTTATCATATGCCACAAAACAGTTGAAGCTACTGTTCAAAAATTATGCTCTGAAATCAACTTCTGTCACCTTTGTGATACATTTTGGGATAGTACCTAAAGTTTAAAGCAGAAATTGGGGCACTTTTGAAATTTTCATTTTTGACCAAAATCGACAGGTCCGGGGCTTAGGGAATTTCTCATATGCCACAAAACAGTTGAAGCTCATGTTCAAAATTTATGCTCCGAAATCAACTTCTGTCACCTTAGTGATACATTTTGGGATATTACCTAAAGTTTAAAGCAGAAATTGGGGCTCTTTTGAAATTTTCATTTTAGACCAAAATCAACAGGTCCGGGGCTTAGGGAATTTCTCATATGCCACAAAACGGTTGAAGCTCCTGTTCAAAAATTATGCTCCATAATCAACTTCTGTCACCTTAGTGATACATTTTGGGATAGTACCTAAAGTTTAAAGCAGAAATTGGGGTACTTTTGAAATTTTCATTTTAGACCAAAATCAACAGGTCCGGGGCTTAGGGAATTTCTCATATGCCACAAAACGGTTGAAGCTACTGTTCAAAAATTATGCTCCGAAATCAACTTCTGTCACCTTAGTGATACATTTTGGGATAGTACCTAAACTTTAAAGCAGAAATTGGGGCACTTTTGAAATTTTCATTTTTGACCAAAATTGACAGGTCCGGGGCTTAGGGAATTTCTCATATGCCACAAAACGGTTGAAGCTCCTGTTCAAAAATTATGCTCCATAATCAACTTCTGTCACCTTAGTGATACATTTTGGGATAGTACCTAAAGTTTAAAGCAGAAATTGGGGCACTTTTGAAATTTTCATTTTTGACCAAAATCGACAGGATCGGGGCTTAGGGAATTTCTCATATGCCACAAAACGGTTGAAGCTCCTGTTCAAAAATTATGCTCCATAATCAACTTCTGTCACCTTAGTGATACATTTTGGGATAGTACCTAAAGTTTAAAGCAGAAATTGGGGCACTTTTGAAATTTTCATTTTTGACCAAAATCGACAGGTCCGGGGCTTAGGGAATTTCTCATATGCCACAAAACGGTTGAAGCTCCTGTTCAAAAATTATGCTCCATAATCAACTTCTGTCACCTTAGTGATACATTTTGGGATAGTACCTAAAGTTTAAAGCAGAAATTGGGGCACTTTTGAAATTTTCATTTTTGACCAAAATCGACAGGTCCGGGGGTTAGGGAATTTATCATATGCCACAAAACAGTTGAAGCTACTGTTCAAAAATTATGCTCTGAAATCAACTTCTGTCACCTTTGTGATACATTTTGGGATAGTACCTAAAGTTTAAAGCAGAAATTGGGGCACTTTTGAAATTTTCATTTTTGACCAAAATCGACAGGTCCGGGGCTTAGGGAATTTCTCATATGCCACAAAACAGTTGAAGCTCCTGTTCAAAATTTATGCTCCGAAATCAACTTCTGTCACCTTAGTGATACATTTTGGGATATTACCTAAAGTTTAAAGCAGAAATTGGGGCACTTTTGAAATTTTCATTTTAGACCAAAATCAACAGGTCCGGGGCTTAGGGAATTTCTCATATGCCACAAAACGGTTGAAGCTACTGTTCAAAAATTATGCTCCGAAATCAACTTCTGTCACCTTAGTGATACATTTTGGGATAGTACCTAAAGTTTAAAGCAGAAATTGGGGCACTTTTGAAATTTTCATTTTTGACCAAAATTGACAGGTCCGGGGCTTAGGGAATTTCTCATATGCCACAAAACGGTTGAAGCTCCTGTTCAAAAATGATGCTCCATAATCAACTTCTGTCACCTTAGTGATACATTTTGGGATATTACCTAAAGTTTAAAGCAGAAATTGGGGCACTTTTGAAATTTTCATTTTTGACCAAAATCGACAGGTCCGGGGCTTAGGGAATTTCTCATATGCCACCAAACGGTTGAAGCTCCTGTTCAAAAATTATGCTCCATAATCAACTTCTGTCACCTTAGTGATACATTTTGGGATAGTACCTAAAGTTTAAAGCAGAAATTGGGGCACTTTTGAAATTTTCATTTTTGACCAAAATCGACAGGTCCGGGGGTTAGGGAATTTATCATATGCCACAAAACAGTTGAAGCTACTGTTCAAAAATTATGCTCTGAAATCAACTTCTGTCACCTTAGTGATACATTTTGGGATATTACCTAAAGTTTAAAGCAGAAATTGGGGCACTTTTGAAATTTTCATTTTAGACCAAAATCAACAGGTCCGGGGCTTAGGGAATTTCTCATATGCCACAAAACGGTTGAAGCTACTGTTCAAAAATTATGCTCCGAAATCAACTTCTGTCACCTTAGTGATACATTTTGGGATAGTACCTAAAGTTTAAAGCAGAAATTGTGGCACTTTTGAAATTTTCATTTTTGACCAAAATCGACAGGTCCGGGGCTTAGGGAATTTCTCATATGCCACAAAACGGTTGAAGCTCCTGTTCAAAAATGATGCTCCATAATCAACTTCTGTCACCTTAGTGATACATTTTGGGATAGTACCTAAAGTTTAAAGCAGAAATTGGGGCACTTTTGAAATTTTCATTTTTGACCAAAATCGACAGGTCCGGGGGTTAGGGAATTTATCATATGCCACAAAACAGTTGAAGCTACTGTTCAAAAATTATGCTCTGAAATCAACTTCTGTCACCTTTGTGATACATTTTGGGATAGTACCTAAAGTTTAAAGCAGAAATTGGGGCACTTTTGAAATTTTCATTTTTGACCAAAATCGACAGGTCCGGGGCTTAGGGAATTTCTCATATGCCACAAAACAGTTGAAGCTCCTGTTCAAAATTTATGCTCCGAAATCAACTTCTGTCACCTTAGTGATACATTTTGGGATATTACCTAAAGTTTAAAGCAGAAATTGGGGCACTTTTGAAATTTTCATTTTAGACCAAAATCAACAGGTCCGGGGCTTAGGGAATTTCTCATATGCCACAAAACGGTTGAAGCTACTGTTCAAAAATTATGCTCCGAAATCAACTTCTGTCACCTTAGTGATACATTTTGGGATAGTACCTAAAGTTTAAAGCAGAAATTGGGGCACTTTTGAAATTTTCATTTTTGACCAAAATTGACAGGTCCGGGGCTTAGGGAATTTCTCATATGCCACAAAACGGTTGAAGCTCCTGTTCAAAAATGATGCTCCATAATCAACTTCTGTCACCTTAGTGATACATTTTGGGATAGTACCTAAAGTTTAAAGCAGAAATTGGGGCACTTTTGAAATTTTCATTTTTGACCAAAATCGACAGGTCCGGGGCTTAGGGAATTTACCATATGCCACAAAACAGTTGAAGCTACTGTTCAAAAATTATGCTCTGAAATCAACTTCTGTCACCTTAGTGATACATTTTGGGATAGTACCTAAACTTTAAAGCAGAAATTGGGGCACTTTTGAAATTTTCATTTTTGACCAAAATCGACAGGTCCGGGGCTTAGGGAATTCATCATATCCCACAAAACAGTTGAAGCTACTGTTCAAAAATTATGCTCTGAAATCAACTTCTGTCACCTTAGTGATACATTTTGGGATAGTACCTAAAGTTTAAAGCAGAAATTGGGGCACTTTTGAAATTTTCATTTTTGACCAAAATCGACAGGTCCGGGGCTTAGGGAATTTCTCATATGCCACCAAACGGTTGAAGCTCCTGTTCAAAAATTATGCTCCATAATCAACTTCTGTCACCTTAGTGATACATTTTGGGATAGTACCTAAAGTTTAAAGCAGAAATTGGGGCACTTTTGAAATTTTCATTTTTGACCAAAATCGACAGGTCCGGGGGTTAGGGAATTTATCATATGCCACAAAACAGTTGAAGCTACTGTTCAAAAATTATGCTCTGAAATCAACTTCTGTCACCTTAGTGATACATTTTGGGATATTACCTAAAGTTTAAAGCAGAAATTGTGGCACTTTTGAAATTTTCATTTTAGACCAAAATCGACAGGTCCGGGGCTTAGGGAATTTCTCATATGCCACAATTCGGTTGAAGCTCCTGTTCAAAAATGATGCTCCATAATCAACTTCTGTCACCTTAGTGATACATTTTGGGAAAGTACCTAAAGTTTAAAGCAGAAATTGGGGCACTTTTGAAATTTTCATTTTTGACCAAAATCGACAGGTCCGGGGCTTAGGGAATTCATCATATCCCACAAAACAGTTGAAGCTACTGTTCAAAAATTATGCTCTGAAATCAACTTCTGTCACCTTAGTGATACATTTTGGGATAGTACCTAAAGTTTAAAGCAGAAATTGGGGCACTTTTGAAATTTTCATTTTTGACCAAAATCGACAGGTCCGGGGGTTAGGGAATTTATCATATGCCACAAAACAGTTGAAGCTACTGTTCAAAAATTATGCTCTGAAATCAACTTCTGTCACCTTAGTGATACATTTTGGGATAGTACCTAAAGTTTAAAGCAGAAATTGGGGCACTTTTGAAATTTTCATTTTTGACCAAAATCGACAGGTCCGGGGCTTAGGGAATTTCTCATATGCCACAAAACGGTTAAAGCTCCTGTTCAAAAATTATGCTCCATAATCAACTTCTGTCACCTTAGTGATACATTTTGGGATAGTACCTAAAGTTTAAAGCAGAAATTGGGGCACTTTTGAAATTTTCATTTTTGACCAAAATCGACAGGTCCGGGGCTTAGGGAATTTACCATATGCCACAAAACGGTTGAAGCTACTGTTCAAAAATTATGCTCTGAAATCAACTTCTGTCACCTTAGTGATACATTTTGGGATAGTACCTAAACTTTAAAGCAGAAATTGGGGCACTTTTGAAATTTTCATTTTTGACCAAAATCGACAGGTCCGGGGGTTAGGGAATTTATCATATGCCACAAAACAGTTGAAGCTACTGTTCAAAAATTATGCTCTGAAATCAACTTCTGTCACCTTAGTGATACATTTTGGGATAGTACCTAAAGTTTAAAGCAGAAATTGGGGCACTTTTGAAATTTTCATTTTTGACCAAAATCGACAGGTCCGGGGCTTAGGGAATTTCTCATATGCCACAAAACGGTTGAAGCTCCTGTTCAAAAATTATGCTCCATAATCAACTTCTGTCACCTTAGTGATACATTTTGGGATAGTACCTAAAGTTTAAAGCAGAAATTGGGGCACTTTTGACATTTTCATTTTTGACCAAAATCGACAGGTCCGGGGGTTAGGGAATTTATCATATGCCACAAAACAGTTGAAGCTCCTGTTCAAAAATTATGCTCTGAAATCAACTTCTGTCACCTTAGTGATACATTTTGGGATAGTACCTAAAGTTTAAAGCAGAAATTGGGGCACTTTTGAAATTTTCATTTTTGACCAAAATCGACAGGTCCGGGGCTTAGGGAATTTCTCATATGCCACAAAACAGTTGAAGCTCCTGTTCAAAATTTATGCTCCGAAATCAACTTCTGTCACCTTAGTGATACATTTTGGGATATTACCTAAAGTTTAAAGCAGAAATTGGGGCACTTTTGAAATTTTCATTTTTGACCAAAATCGACAGGTCCAGGGCTTAGGGAATTTCTCATATGCCACAAAACGGTTGAAGCTCCTGTTCAAAAATTATGCTCCATAATCAACTTCTGTCACCTTAGTGATACATTTTGGGATAGTACCTAAAGTTTAAAGCAGAAATTGGGGCACTTTTGAAATTTTCATTTTTGACCAAAATCGACAGGTCCGGGGCTTAGGGAATTTCTCATATGCCACAAAACGGTTGAAGCTACTGTTCAAAATTTATGCTCCGAAATCAACTTCTGTCACCTTAGTGATACATTTTGGGATAGTACCTAAAGTTTAAAGCAGAAATTGGGGCACTTTTGAAATTTTCATTTTTGACCAAAATCGACAGGTCCGGGCCTTAGGGAATTTCTCATATGCCACAAAACAGTTGAAGCTCCTGTTCAAAAATTATGCTCCGAAATCAACTTCTGTCACCTTAGTGATACATTTTGGGATAGTACCTAAAGTTTAAAGCAGAAATTGGGGCACTTTTGAAATTTTCATTTTTGACCAAAATCGACAGGTCCGGGGCTTAGGGAATTTCTCATATGCCACAAAACAAAACAGTTGAAGCTCCTGTTCAAAAATTATGCTCCATAATCAACTTCTGTCACCTTAGTGATACATTTTGGGATAGTACCTAAACTTTAAAGCAGAAATTGGGGCACTTTTGAAATTTTCATTTTTGACCAAAATCGACAGGTCCGAGGCTTAGGGAATTCATCATATCCCACAAAACAGTTGAAGCTCCTGTTCAAAAAGTATGCTCCGAAATCAACTTCTGTCACCTTAGTGATACATTTTGGGATAGTACCTAAAGTTTAAAGCAGAAATTGGGGCACTTTTGAAATTTTCATTTTTGACCAAAATCGACAGGTCCGGGCCTTAGGGAATTTCTCATATGCCACAAAACAGTTGAAGCTCCTGTTCAAAAATTATGCTCCGAAATCAACTTCTGTCACCTTAGTGATACATTTTGGGATAGTACCTAAAGTTTAAAGCAGAAATTGGGGCACTTTTGAAATTTTCATTTTTGACCAAAATCGACAGGTCCGGGGCTTAGGGAATTTCTCATATGCCACAAAACGGTTGAAGCTCCTGTTCAAAAATTATGCTCCATAATCAACTTCTGTCACCTTAGTGATACATTTTGGGATAGTACCTAAACTTTAAAGCAGAAATTGGGGCACTTTTGAAATTTTCATTTTTGACCAAAATTGACAGGTCCGGGGCTTAGGGAATTTCTCATATGCCACAAAACAGTTGAAGCTCCTGTTCAAAATTTATGCTCCGAAATCAACTTCTGTCACCTTAGTGATACATTTTGGGATATTACCTAAAGTTTAAAGCAGAAATTGGGGCACTTTTGAAATTTTCATTTTAGACCAAAATCAACAGGTCCGGGGCTTAGGGAATTTCTCATATGCCACAAAACGGTTGAAGCTCCTGTTCAAAAATGATGCTCCATAATCAACTTCTGTCACCTTAGTGATACATTTTGGGATAGTACCTAAAGTTTAAAGCAGAAATTGGGGCACTTTTGAAATTTTCATTTTTGACCAAAATCGACAGGTCCGGGGCTTAGGGAATTTACCATATGCCACAAAACAGTTGAAGCTACTGTTCAAAAATTATGCTCTGAAATCAACTTCTGTCACCTTAGTGATACATTTTGGGATAGTACCTAAACTTTAAAGCAGAAATTGGGGCACTTTTGAAATTTTTATTTTTGACCAAAATCGACAGGTCCGGGGCTTAGGGAATTTCTCATATGCCACAAAACAGTTGAAGCTCCTGTTCAAAAATTATGCTCCATAATCAACTTCTGTCACCTTAGTGATACATTTTGGGATAGTACCTAAACTTTAAAGCAGAAATTGGGGCACTTTTAAAATTTTCATTTTTGACCAAAATCGACAGGTCCGGGGCTTAGGGAATTTCTCATATGCCACAAAACGGTTGAAGCTACTGTTCAAAAATTATGCTCTGAAATCAACTTCTGTCACCTTAGTGATACATTTTGGGATAGTACCTAAACTTTAAAGCAGAAATTGGGGCACTTTTGAAATTTTCATTTTTGACCAAAATCGACAGGTCCGGGGGTTAGGGAATTTATCATATGCCACAAAACAGTTGAAGCTACTGTTCAAAAATTATGCTCTGAAATCAACTTCTGTCACCTTAGTGATACATTTTGGGATAGTACCTAAAGTTTAAAGCAGAAATTGGGGCACTTTTGAAATTTTCATTTTTGACCAAAATCGACAGGTCCGGGGCTTAGGGAATTTCTCATATGCCACAAAACGGTTGAAGCTCCTGTTCAAAAATTATGCTCCATAATCAACTTCTGTCACCTTAGTGATACATTTTGGGATAGTACCTAAAGTTTAAAGCAGAAATTGGGGCACTTTTGAAATTTTCATTTTTGACCAAAATCGACAGGTCCGGGTGTTAGGGAATTTATAATATGCCACAAAACAGTTGAAGCTACTGTTCAAAAATTATGCTCTGAAATCAACTTCTGTCACCTTAGTGATACATTTTGGGATAGTACCTAAAGTTTAAAGCAGAAATTGGGGCACTTTTGAAATTTTCATTTTTGACCAAAATCGACAGGTCCGGGGCTTAGGGAATTTCTCATATGCCACAAAACGGTTGAAGCTACTGTTCAAAAATTATGCTCTGAAATCAACTTCTGTCACCTTAGTGATACATTTTGGGATATTACCTAAAGTTTAAAGCAGAAATTGGGGTACTTTTGAAATTTTCATTTTAGACCAAAATCAACAGGTCCGGGGCTTAGGGAATTTCTCATATGCCACAAAACGGTTGAAGCTACTGTTCAAAATTTATGCTCCGAAATCAACTTCTGTCACCTTAGTGATACATTTTGGGATAGTACCTAAACTTTAAAGCAGAAATTGGGGCACTTTTGAAATTTTCATTTTTGACCAAAATCGACAGGTCCGGGGGTTAGGGAATTTATCATATGCCACAAAACAGTTGAAGCTACTGTTCAAAAATTATGCTCTGAAATCAACTTCTGTCACCTTAGTGATACATTTTGGGATAGTACCTAAAGTTTAAAGCAGAAATTGGGGCACTTTTGAAATTTTCATTTTTGACCAAAATCGACAGGTCCGGGGCTTAGGGAATTTCTCATATGCCACAAAACGGTTGAAGCTCCTGTTCAAAAATTATGCTCCATAATCAACTTCTGTCACCTTAGTGATACATTTTGGGATAGTACCTAAAGTTTAAAGCAGAAATTGGGGCACTTTTGACATTTTCATTTTTGACCAAAATCGACAGGTCCGGGGGTTAGGGAATTTATCATATGCCACAAAACAGTTGAAGCTCCTGTTCAAAAATTATGCTCTGAAATCAACTTCTGTCACCTTAGTGATACATTTTGGGATAGTACCTAAAGTTTAAAGCAGAAATTGGGGCACTTTTGAAATTTTCATTTTTGACCAAAATCGACAGGTCCGGGGCTTAGGGAATTTCTCATATGCCACAAAACAGTTGAAGCTCCTGTTCAAAATTTATGCTCCGAAATCAACTTCTGTCACCTTAGTGATACATTTTGGGATATTACCTAAAGTTTAAAGCAGAAATTGGGGCACTTTTGAAATTTTCATTTTTGACCAAAATCGACTGGTCCAGGGCTTAGGGAATTTCTCATATGCCACAAAACGGTTGAAGCTCCTGTTCAAAAATTATGCTCCATAATCAACTTCTGTCACCTTAGTGATACATTTTGGGATAGTACCTAAAGTTTAAAGCAGAAATTGGGGCACTTTTGAAATTTTCATTTTTGACCAAAATCGACAGGTCCGGGTGTTAGGGAATTTATAATATGCCACAAAACAGTTGAAGCTACTGTTCAAAAATTATGCTCTGAAATCAACTTCTGTCACCTTAGTGATACATTTTGGGATAGTACCTAAAGTTTAAAGCAGAAATTGGGGCACTTTTGAAATTTTCATTTTTGACCAAAATCGACAGGTCCGGGGCTTAGGGAATTTCTCATATGCCACAAAACGGTTGAAGCTACTGTTCAAAAATTATGCTCTGAAATCAACTTCTGTCACCTTAGTGATACATTTTGGGATATTACCTAAAGTTTAAAGCAGAAATTGGGGTACTTTTGAAATTTTCATTTTAGACCAAAATCAACAGGTCCGGGGCTTAGGGAATTTCTCATATGCCACAAAACGGTTGAAGCTACTGTTCAAAATGTATGCTCCGAAATCAACTTCTGTCACCTTAGTGATACATTTTGGGATAGTACCTAAAGTTTAAAGCAGAAATTGGGGCACTTTTGAAATTTTCATTTTTGACCAAAATCGACAGGTCCGGGCCTTAGGGAATTTCTCATATGCCACAAAACAGTTGAAGCTCCTGTTCAAAAATTATGCTCCGAAATCAACTTCTGTCACCTTAGTGATACATTTTGGGATAGTACCTAAAGTTTAAAGCAGAAATTGGGGCACTTTTGAAATTTTCATTTTTGACCAAAATCGACAGGTCCGGGGCTTAGGGAATTTCTCATATGCCACAAAACAAAACAGTTGAAGCTCCTGTTCAAAAATTATGCTCCATAATCAACTTCTGTCACCTTAGTGATACATTTTGGGATAGTACCTAAACTTTAAAGCAGAAATTGGGGCACTTTTGAAATTTTCATTTTTGACCAAAATCGACAGGTCCGAGGCTTAGGGAATTCATCATATCCCACAAAACAGTTGAAGCTCCTGTTCAAAAAGTATGCTCCGAAATCAACTTCTGTCACCTTAGTGATACATTTTGGGATAGTACCTAAAGTTTAAAGCAGAAATTGGGGCACTTTTGAAATTTTCATTTTTGACCAAAATCGACAGGTCCGGGGCTTAGGGAATTTCTCATATGCCACAAAACGGTTGAAGCTCCTGTTCAAAAATTATGCTCCATAATCAACTTCTGTCACCTTAGTGATACATTTTGGGATAGTACCTAAACTTTAAAGCAGAAATTGGGGCACTTTTGAAATTTTCATTTTTTACCAAAATTGACAGGTCCGGGGCTTAGGGAATTTCTCATATGCCACAAAACAGTTGAAGCTCCTGTTCAAAATTTATGCTCCGAAATCAACTTCTGTCACCTTAGTGATACATTTTGGGATATTACCTAAAGTTTAAAGCAGAAATTGGGGCACTTTTGAAATTTTCATTTTAGACCAAAATCGACAGGTCCGGGGCTTAGGGAATTTCTCATATGCCACAAAACAGTTGAAGCTACTGTTCAAAAATTATGCTCTGAAATCAACTTCTGTCACCTTAGTGATACATTTTGGGATAGTACCTAAACTTTAAAGCAGAAATTGGGGCACTTTTGAAATTTTCATTTTTGACCAAAATCGACAGGTCCAGGGCTTAGGGAATTTCTCATATGCCACCAAACGGTTGAAGCTCCTGTTCAAAAATTATGCTCCATAATCAACTTCTGTCACCTTAGTGATACATTTTGGGATAGTACCTAAACTTTAAAGCAGAAATTGGGGCACTTTTGAAATTTTCATTTTTGACCAAAATCGACAGGTCCAGGGCTTAGGGAATTTCTCATATGCCACAAAACGGTTGAAGCTCCTGTTCAAAAATTATGCTCCATAATCAACTTCTGTCACCTTAGTGATACATTTTGGGATAGTACCTAAAGTTTAAAGCAGAAATTGGGGCACTTTTGAAATTTTCATTTTTGACCAAAATCGACAGGTCCGGGTGTTAGGGAATTTATAATATGCCACAAAACAGTTGAAGCTACTGTTCAAAAATTATGCTCTGAAATCAACTTCTGTCACCTTAGTGATACATTTTGGGATAGTACCTAAAGTTTAAAGCAGAAATTGGGGCACTTTTGAAATTTTCATTTTTGACCAAAATCGACAGGTCCGGGGCTTAGGGAATTTCTCATATGCCACAAAACGGTTGAAGCTACTGTTCAAAAATTATGCTCTGAAATCAACTTCTGTCACCTTAGTGATACATTTTGGGATATTACCTAAAGTTTAAAGCAGAAATTGGGGGTACTTTTGAAATTTTCATTTTAGACCAAAATCAACAGGTCCGGGGCTTAGGGAATTTCTCATATGCCACAAAACGGTTGAAGCTACTGTTCTAAATTTATGCTCCGAAATCAACTTCTGTCACCTTAGTGATACATTTTGGGATAGTACCTAAAGTTTAAAGCAGAAATTGGGGCACTTTTGAAATTTTCATTTTTGACCAAAATCGACAGGTCCGGGGCTTAGGGAATTTCTCATATGCCACAAAACAAAACAGTTGAAGCTCCTGTTCAAAAATTATGCTCCATAATCAACTTCTGTCACCTTAGTGATACATTTTGGGATAGTACCTAAAGTTTAAAGCAGAAATTGGGGCACTTTTGAAATTTTCATTTTTGACCAAAATCGACAGGTCCGGGGCTTAGGGAATTTCTCATATGCCACAAAACAGTTGAAGCTCCTGTTCAAAAATTATGCTCCATAATCAACTTCTGTCACCTTAGTGATACATTTTGGGATAGTACCTAAACTTTAAAGCAGAAATTGGGGCACTTTTAAAATTTTCATTTTTGACCAAAATCGACAGGTCCGGGGCTTAGGGAATTTCTCATATGCCACAAAACGGTTGAAGCTACTGTTCAAAAATTATGCTCTGAAATCAACTTCTGTCACCTTAGTGATACATTTTGGGATAGTACCTAAACTTTAAAGCAGAAATTGGGGCACTTTTGAAATTTTCATTTTTGACCAAAATCGACAGGTCCGGGGCTTAGGGAATTTCTCATATGCCACCAAACGGTTGAAGCTCCTGTTCAAAAATTATGCTCCATAATCAACTTCTGTCACCTTAGTGATACATTTTGGGATAGTACCTAAAGTTTAAAGCAGAAATTGGGGCACTTTTGAAATTTTCATTTTTGACCAAAATCGACAGGTCCGGGGGTTAGGGAATTTATCATATGCCACAAAACAGTTGAAGCTACTGTTCAAAAATTATGCTCTGAAATCAACTTCTGTCACCTTAGTGATACATTTTGGGATATTACCTAAAGTTTAAAGCAGAAATTGGGGCACTTTTGAAATTTTCATTTTAGACCAAAATCAACAGGTCCGGGGGTTAGGGAATTTATCATATGCCACAAAACAGTTGAAGCTACTGTTCAAAAATTATGCTCTGAAATCAACTTCTGTCACCTTAGTGATACATTTTGGGATATTACCTAAAGTTTAAAGCAGAAATTGGGGCACTTTTGAAATTTTCATTTTAGACCAAAATCAACAGGTCCGGGGGTTAGGGAATTTATCATATGCCACAAAACAGTTGAAGCTACTGTTCAAAAATTATGCTCTGAAATCAACTTCTGTCACCTTAGTGATACATTTTGGGATATTACCTAAAGTTTAAAGCAGAAATTGGGGCACTTTTGAAATTTTCATTTTTGACCAAAATCGACAGGTCCGGGGGTTAGGGAATTTATCATATGCCACAAAACAGTTGAAGCTACTGTTCAAAAATTATGCTCTGAAATCAACTTCTGTCACCTTAGTGATACATTTTGGGATAGTACCTAAACTTTAAAGCAGAAATTGGGGCACTTTTGAAATTTTCATTTTTGACCAAAATCGACAGGTCCGGGGCTTAGGGAATTTCTCATATGCCACAAAACAGTTGAAGCTCCTGTTCAAAAATTATGCTCCATAATCAACTTCTGTCACCTTAGTGATACATTTTGGGATAGTACCTAAACTTTAAAGCAGAAATTGGGGCACTTTTAAAATTTTCATTTTTGACCAAAATCGACAGGTCCGGGGCTTAGGGAATTTCTCATATGCCACAAAACGGTTGAAGCTACTGTTCAAAAATTATGCTCTGAAATCAACTTCTGTCACCTTAGTGATACATTTTGGGATAGTACCTAAACTTTAAAGCAGAAATTGGGGCACTTTTGAAATTTTCATTTTTGACCAAAATCGACAGGTCCGGGGCTTAGGGAATTTCTCATATGCCACCAAACGGTTGAAGCTCCTGTTCAAAAATTATGCTCCATAATCAACTTCTGTCACCTTAGTGATACATTTTGGGATAGTACCTAAACTTTAAAGCAGAAATTGGGGCACTTTTGAAATTTTCATTTTTGACCAAAATCGACAGGTCCAGGGCTTAGGGAATTTCTCATATGCCACAAAACAGTTGAAGCTCCTGTTCAAAATTTATGCTCCGAAATCAACTTCTGTCACCTTAGTGATACATTTTGGGATATTACCTAAAGTTTAAAGCAGAAATTGGGGCACTTTTGAAATTTTCATTTTAGACCAAAATCAACAGGTCCGGGGCTTAGGGAATTTCTCATATGCCACAAAACGGTTGAAGCTCCTGTTCAAAAATGATGCTCCATAATCAACTTCTGTCACCTTAGTGATACATTTTGGGATAGTACCTAAAGTTTAAAGCAGAAATTGGGGCACTTTTGAAATTTTCATTTTTGACCAAAATCGACAGGTCCGGGGCTTAGGGAATTTACCATATGCCACAAAACAGTTGAAGCTACTGTTCAAAAATTATGCTCTGAAATCAACTTCTGTCACCTTAGTGATACATTTTGGGATAGTACCTAAACTTTAAAGCAGAAATTGGGGCACTTTTGAAATTTTTATTTTTGACCAAAATCGACAGGTCCGGGGCTTAGGGAATTTCTCATATGCCACAAAACAGTTGAAGCTCCTGTTCAAAAATTATGCTCCATAATCAACTTCTGTCACCTTAGTGATACATTTTGGGATAGTACCTAAACTTTAAAGCAGAAATTGGGGCACTTTTAAAATTTTCATTTTTGACCAAAATCGACAGGTCCGGGGCTTAGGGAATTTCTCATATGCCACAAAACGGTTGAAGCTACTGTTCAAAAATTATGCTCTGAAATCAACTTCTGTCACCTTAGTGATACATTTTGGGATAGTACCTAAACTTTAAAGCAGAAATTGGGGCACTTTTGAAATTTTCATTTTTGACCAAAATCGACAGGTCCGGGGGTTAGGGAATTTATCATATGCCACAAAACAGTTGAAGCTACTGTTCAAAAATTATGCTCTGAAATCAACTTCTGTCACCTTAGTGATACATTTTGGGATAGTACCTAAAGTTTAAAGCAGAAATTGGGGCACTTTTGAAATTTTCATTTTTGACCAAAATCGACAGGTCCGGGGCTTAGGGAATTTCTCATATGCCACAAAACGGTTGAAGCTCCTGTTCAAAAATTATGCTCCATAATCAACTTCTGTCACCTTAGTGATACATTTTGGGATAGTACCTAAAGTTTAAAGCAGAAATTGGGGCACTTTTGACATTTTCATTTTTGACCAAAATCGACAGGTCCGGGGGTTAGGGAATTTATCATATGCCACAAAACAGTTGAAGCTCCTGTTCAAAAATTATGCTCTGAAATCAACTTCTGTCACCTTAGTGATACATTTTGGGATAGTACCTAAAGTTTAAAGCAGAAATTGGGGCACTTTTGAAATTTTCATTTTTGACCAAAATCGACAGGTCCGGGGCTTAGGGAATTTCTCATATGCCACAAAACAGTTGAAGCTCCTGTTCAAAATTTATGCTCCGAAATCAACTTCTGTCACCTTAGTGATACATTTTGGGATATTACCTAAAGTTTAAAGCAGAAATTGGGGCACTTTTGAAATTTTCATTTTTGACCAAAATCGACAGGTCCAGGGCTTAGGGAATTTCTCATATGCCACAAAACGGTTGAAGCTCCTGTTCAAAAATTATGCTCCATAATCAACTTCTGTCACCTTAGTGATACATTTTGGGATAGTACCTAAAGTTTAAAGCAGAAATTGGGGCACTTTTGAAATTTTCATTTTTGACCAAAATCGACAGGTCCGGGTGTTAGGGAATTTATAATATGCCACAAAACAGTTGAAGCTACTGTTCAAAAATTATGCTCTGAAATCAACTTCTGTCACCTTAGTGATACATTTTGGGATAGTACCTAAAGTTTAAAGCAGAAATTGGGGCACTTTTGAAATTTTCATTTTTGACCAAAATCGACAGGTCCGGGGCTTAGGGAATTTCTCATATGCCACAAAACGGTTGAAGCTACTGTTCAAAAATTATGCTCTGAAATCAACTTCTGTCACCTTAGTGATACATTTTGGGATATTACCTAAAGTTTAAAGCAGAAAATGGGGTACTTTTGAAATTTTCATTTTAGACCAAAATCAACAGGTCCGGGGCTTAGGGAATTTCTCATATGCCACAAAACGGTTGAAGCTACTGTTCAAAATTTATGCTCCGAAATCAACTTCTGTCACCTTAGTGATACATTTTGGGATAGTACCTAAACTTTAAAGCAGAAATTGGGGCACTTTTGAAATTTTCATTTTTGACCAAAATCGACAGGTCCGGGGGTTAGGGAATTTATCATATGCCACAAAACAGTTGAAGCTACTGTTCAAAAATTATGCTCTGAAATCAACTTCTGTCACCTTAGTGATACATTTTGGGATAGTACCTAAAGTTTAAAGCAGAAATTGGGGCACTTTTGAAATTTTCATTTTTGACCAAAATCGACAGGTCCGGGGCTTAGGGAATTTCTCATATGCCACAAAACGGTTGAAGCTCCTGTTCAAAAATTATGCTCCATAATCAACTTCTGTCACCTTAGTGATACATTTTGGGATAGTACCTAAAGTTTAAAGCAGAAATTGGGGCACTTTTGACATTTTCATTTTTGACCAAAATCGACAGGTCCGGGGGTTAGGGAATTTATCATATGCCACAAAACAGTTGAAGCTCCTGTTCAAAAATTATGCTCTGAAATCAACTTCTGTCACCTTAGTGATACATTTTGGGATAGTACCTAAAGTTTAAAGCAGAAATTGGGGCACTTTTGAAATTTTCATTTTTGACCAAAATCGACAGGTCCGGGGCTTAGGGAATTTCTCATATGCCACAAAACAGTTGAAGCTCCTGTTCAAAATTTATGCTCCGAAATCAACTTCTGTCACCTTAGTGATACATTTTGGGATATTACCTAAAGTTTAAAGCAGAAATTGGGGCACTTTTGAAATTTTCATTTTTGACCAAAATCGACTGGTCCAGGGCTTAGGGAATTTCTCATATGCCACAAAACGGTTGAAGCTCCTGTTCAAAAATTATGCTCCATAATCAACTTCTGTCACCTTAGTGATACATTTTGGGATAGTACCTAAAGTTTAAAGCAGAAATTGGGGCACTTTTGAAATTTTCATTTTTGACCAAAATCGACAGGTCCGGGTGTTAGGGAATTTATAATATGCCACAAAACAGTTGAAGCTACTGTTCAAAAATTATGCTCTGAAATCAACTTCTGTCACCTTAGTGATACATTTTGGGATAGTACCTAAAGTTTAAAGCAGAAATTGGGGCACTTTTGAAATTTTCATTTTTGACCAAAATCGACAGGTCCGGGGCTTAGGGAATTTCTCATATGTCACAAAACAGTTGAAGCTCCTGTTCAAAAATTATGCTCCGAAATCAACTTCTGTCACCTTAGTGATACATTTTGGGATAGTACCTAAAGTTTAAAGCAGAAATTGGGGCACTTTTGAAATTTTCATTTTTGACCAAAATCGACAGGTCCGGGGCTTAGGGAATTTCTCATATGCCACAAAACAAAACAGTTGAAGCTCCTGTTCAAAAATTATGCTCCATAATCAACTTCTGTCACCTTAGTGATACATTTTGGGATAGTACCTAAACTTTAAAGCAGAAATTGGGGCACTTTTGAAATTTTCATTTTTGACCAAAATCGACAGGTCCGAGGCTTAGGGAATTCATCATATCCCACAAAACAGTTGAAGCTCCTGTTCAAAAAGTATGCTCCGAAATCAACTTCTGTCACCTTAGTGATACATTTTGGGATAGTACCTAAAGTTTAAAGCAGAAATTGGGGCACTTTTGAAATTTTCATTTTTGACCAAAATCGACAGGTCCGGGGCTTAGGGAATTTCTCATATGCCACAAAACGGTTGAAGCTCCTGTTCAAAAATTATGCTCCATAATCAACTTCTGTCACCTTAGTGATACATTTTGGGATAGTACCTAAACTTTAAAGCAGAAATTGGGGCACTTTTGAAATTTTCATTTTTGACCAAAATTGACAGGTCCGGGGCTTAGGGAATTTCTCATATGCCACAAAACAGTTGAAGCTCCTGTTCAAAATTTATGCTCCGAAATCAACTTCTGTCACCTTAGTGATACATTTTGGGATATTACCTAAAGTTTAAAGCAGAAATTGGGGCACTTTTGAAATTTTCATTTTAGACCAAAATCGACAGGTCCGGGGCTTAGGGAATTTCTCATATGCCACAAAACAGTTGAAGCTACTGTTCAAAAATTATGCTCTGAAATCAACTTCTGTCACCTTAGTGATACATTTTGGGATAGTACCTAAACTTTAAAGCAGAAATTGGGGCACTTTTGAAATTTTCATTTTTGACCAAAATCGACAGGTCCGGGGCTTAGGGAATTTCTCATATGCCACAAAACAGTTGAAGCTCCTGTTCAAAAATTATGCTCCATAATCAACTTCTGTCACCTTAGTGATACATTTTGGGATAGTACCTAAACTTTAAAGCAGAAATTGGGGCACTTTTGAAATTTTCATTTTTGACCAAAATCGACAGGTCCAGGGCTTAGGGAATTTCTCATATGCCACAAAACGGTTGAAGCTCCTGTTCAAAAATTATGCTCCATAATCAACTTCTGTCACCTTAGTGATACATTTTGGGATAGTACCTAAAGTTTAAAGCAGAAATTGGGGCACTTTTGAAATTTTCATTTTTGACCAAAATCGACAGGTCCGGGTGTTAGGGAATTTATAATATGCCACAAAACAGTTGAAGCTACTGTTCAAAAATTATGCTCTGAAATCAACTTCTGTCACCTTAGTGATACATTTTGGGATAGTACCTAAAGTTTAAAGCAGAAATTGGGGCACTTTTGAAATTTTCATTTTTGACCAAAATCGACAGGTCCGGGGCTTAGGGAATTTCTCATATGCCACAAAACGGTTGAAGCTACTGTTCAAAAATTATGCTCTGAAATCAACTTCTGTCACCTTAGTGATACATTTTGGGATATTACCTAAAGTTTAAAGCAGAAATTGGGGTACTTTTGAAATTTTCATTTTAGACCAAAATCAACAGGTCCGGGGCTTAGGGAATTTCTCATATGCCACAAAACGGTTGAAGCTACTGTTCAAAATTTATGCTCCGAAATCAACTTCTGTCACCTTAGTGATACATTTTGGGATAGTACCTAAAGTTTAAAGCAGAAATTGGGGCACTTTTGAAATTTTCATTTTTGACCAAAATCGACAGGTCCGGGCCTTAGGGAATTTCTCATATGCCACAAAACAGTTGAAGCTCCTGTTCAAAAATTATGCTCCGAAATCAACTTCTGTCACCTTAGTGATACATTTTGGGATAGTACCTAAAGTTTAAAGCAGAAATTGGGGCACTTTTGAAATTTTCATTTTTGACCAAAATCGACAGGTCCGGGGCTTAGGGAATTTCTCATATGCCACAAAACAAAACAGTTGAAGCTCCTGTTCAAAAATGATGCTCCATAATCAACTTCTGTCACCTTAGTGATACATTTTGGGATAGTACCTAAACTTTAAAGCAGAAATTGGGGCACTTTTGAAATTTTCATTTTTGACCAAAATCGACAGGTCCGAGGCTTAGGGAATTCATCATATCCCACAAAACAGTTGAAGCTCCTGTTCAAAAAGTATGCTCCGAAATCAACTTCTGTCACCTTAGTGATACATTTTGGGATAGTACCTAAAGTTTAAAGCAGAAATTGGGGCACTTTTGAAATTTTCATTTTTGACCAAAATCGACAGGTCCGGGGCTTAGGGAATTTCTCATATGCCACAAAACGGTTGAAGCTCCTGTTCAAAAATTATGCTCCATAATCAACTTCTGTCACCTTAGTGATACATTTTGGGATAGTACCTAAACTTTAAAGCAGAAATTGGGGCACTTTTGAAATTTTCATTTTTGACCAAAATTGACAGGTCCGGGGCTTAGGGAATTTCTCATATGCCACAAAACGGTTGAAGCTCCTGTTCAAAAATTATGCTCCATAATCAACTTCTGTCACCTTAGTGATACATTTTGGGATAGTACCTAAAGTTTAAAGCAGAAATTGGGGCACTTTTGACATTTTCATTTTTGACCAAAATCGACAGGTCCGGGGGTTAGGGAATTTATCATATGCCACAAAACAGTTGAAGCTCCTGTTCAAAAATTATGCTCTGAAATCAACTTCTGTCACCTTAGTGATACATTTTGGGATATTACCTAAAGTTTAAAGCAGAAATTGGGGCACTTTTGAAATTTTCATTTTTGACCAAAATCGACAGGTCCGGGGCTTAGGGAATTTCTCATATGCCACAAAACAGTTGAAGCTCCTGTTCAAAATTTATGCTCCGAAATCAACTTCTGTCACCTTAGTGATACATTTTGGGATATTACCTAAAGTTTAAAGCAGAAATTGGGGCACTTTTGAAATTTTCATTTTTGACCAAAATCGACAGGTCCAGGGCTTAGGGAATTTCTCATATGCCACAAAACGGTTGAAGCTCCTGTTCAAAAATTATGCTCCATAATCAACTTCTGTCACCTTAGTGATACATTTTGGGATAGTACCTAAAGTTTAAAGCAGAAATTGGGGCACTTTTGAAATTTTCATTTTTGACCAAAATCGACAGGTCCGGGTGTTAGGGAATTTATAATATGCCACAAAACAGTTGAAGCTACTGTTCAAAAATTATGCTCTGAAATCAACTTCTGTCACCTTAGTGATACATTTTGGGATAGTACCTAAAGTTTAAAGCAGAAATTGGGGCACTTTTGAAATTTTCATTTTTGACCAAAATCGACAGGTCCGGGGCTTAGGGAATTTCTCATATGCCACAAAACGGTTGAAGCTACTGTTCAAAAATTATGCTCTGAAATCAACTTCTGTCACCTTAGTGATACATTTTGGGATAGTACCTAAAGTTTAAAGCAGAAATTGGGGCACTTTTGAAATTTTCATTTTTGACCAAAATCGACAGGTCCGGGGCTTAGGGAATTTCTCATATGCCACAAAACGGTTGAAGCTCCTGTTCAAAAATTATGCTCCATAATCAACTTCTGTCACCTTAGTGATACATTTTGGGATAGTACCTAAAGTTTAAAGCAGAAATTGGGGCACTTTTGACATTTTCATTTTTGACCAAAATCGACAGGTCCAGGGGTTAGGGAATTTATCATATGCCACAAAACAGTTGAAGCTCCTGTTCAAAAATTATGCTCTGAAATCAACTTCTGTCACCTTAGTGATACATTTTGGGATAGTACCTAAAGTTTAAAGCAGAAATTGGGGCACTTTTGAAATTTTCATTTTTGACCAAAATCGACAGGTCCGGGGCTTAGGGAATTTCTCATATGCCACAAAACAGTTGAAGCTCCTGTTCAAAATTTATGCTCCGAAATCAACTTCTGTCACCTTAGTGATACATTTTGGGATATTACCTAAAGTTTAAAGCAGAAATTGGGGCACTTTTGAAATTTTCATTTTTGACCAAAATCGACTGGTCCAGGGCTTAGGGAATTTCTCATATGCCACAAAACGGTTGAAGCTCCTGTTCAAAAATTATGCTCCATAATCAACTTCTGTCACCTTAGTGATACATTTTGGGATAGTACCTAAAGTTTAAAGCAGAAATTGGGGCACTTTTGAAATTTTCATTTTTGACCAAAATCGACAGGTCCGGGTGTTAGGGAATTTATAATATGCCACAAAACAGTTGAAGCTACTGTTCAAAAATTATGCTCTGAAATCAACTTCTGTCACCTTAGTGATACATTTTGGGATAGTACCTAAAGTTTAAAGCAGAAATTGGGGCACTTTTGAAATTTTCATTTTTGACCAAAATCGACAGGTACGGGGCTTAGGGAATTTCTCATATGCCACAAAACGGTTGAAGCTACTGTTCAAAAATTATGCTCTGAAATCAACTTCTGTCACCTTAGTGATACATTTTGGGATATTACCTAAAGTTTAAAGCAGAAATTGGGGTACTTTTGAAATTTTCATTTTAGACCAAAATCAACAGGTCCGGGGCTTAGGGAATTTCTCATATGCCACAAAACGGTTGAAGCTACTGTTCAAAATTTATGCTCCGAAATCAACTTCTGTCACCTTAGTGATACATTTTGGGATAGTACCTAAAGTTTAAAGCAGAAATTGGGGCACTTTTGAAATTTTCATTTTTGACCAAAATCGACAGGTCCGGGCCTTAGGGAATTTCTCATATGCCACAAAACAGTTGAAGCTCCTGTTCAAAAATTATGCTCCGAAATCAACTTCTGTCACCTTAGTGATACATTTTGGGATAGTACCTAAAGTTTAAAGCAGAAATTGGGGCACTTTTGAAATTTTCATTTTTGACCAAAATCGACTGGTCTGGGGCTTAGGGAATTTCTCATATGCCACAAAACAAAACAGTTGAAGCTCCTGTTCAAAAATTATGCTCCATAATCAACTTCTGTCACCTTAGTGATACATTTTGGGATAGTACCTAAACTTTAAAGCAGAAATTGGGGCACTTTTGAAATTTTCATTTTTGACCAAAATCGACAGGTCCGAGGCTTAGGGAATTCATCATATCCCACAAAACAGTTGAAGCTCCTGTTCAAAAAGTATGCTCCGAAATCAACTTCTGTCACCTTAGTGATACATTTTGGGATAGTACCTAAAGTTTAAAGCAGAAATTGGGGCACTTTTGAAATTTTCATTTTTGACCAAAATCGACAGGTCCGGGGCTTAGGGAATTTCTCATATGCCACAAAACGGTTGAAGCTCCTGTTCAAAAATTATGCTCCATAATCAACTTCTGTCACCTTAGTGATACATTTTGGGATAGTACCTAAAGTTTAAAGCAGAAATTGGGGCACTTTTGACATTTTCATTTTTGACCAAAATCGACAGGTCCGGGGGTTAGGGAATTTATCATATGCCACAAAACAGTTGAAGCTCCTGTTCAAAAATTATGCTCTGAAATCAACTTCTGTCACCTTAGTGATACATTTTGGGATAGTACCTAAAGTTTAAAGCAGAAATTGGGGCACTTTTGAAATTTTCATTTTTGACCAAAATCGACAGGTCCGGGGCTTAGGGAATTTCTCATATGCCACAAAACAGTTGAAGCTCCTGTTCAAAATTTATGCTCCGAAATCAACTTCTGTCACCTTAGTGATACATTTTGGGATATTACCTAAAGTTTAAAGCAGAAATTGGGGCACTTTTGAAATTTTCATTTTTGACCAAAATCGACTGGTCCAGGGCTTAGGGAATTTCTCATATGCCACAAAACGGTTGAAGCTCCTGTTCAAAAATTATGCTCCATAATCAACTTCTGTCACCTTAGTGATACATTTTGGGATAGTACCTAAAGTTTAAAGCAGAAATTGGGGCACTTTTGAAATTTTCATTTTTGACCAAAATCGACAGGTCCGGGTGTTAGGGAATTTATAATATGCCACAAAACAGTTGAAGCTACTGTTCAAAAATTATGCTCTGAAATCAACTTCTGTCACCTTAGTGATACATTTTGGGATAGTACCTAAAGTTTAAAGCAGAAATTGGGGCACTTTTGAAATTTTCATTTTTGACCAAAATTGACAGGTCCGGGGCTTAGGGAATTTCTCATATGCCACAAAACAGTTGAAGCTCCTGTTCAAAATGTATGCTCCGAAATCAACTTCTGTCACCTTAGTGATACATTTTGGGATATTACCTAAAGTTTAAAGCAGAAATTGGGGCACTTTTGAAATTTTCATTTTAGACCAAAATCGACAGGTCCGGGGCTTAGGGAATTTCTCATATGCCACAAAACAGTTGAAGCTACTGTTCAAAAATTATGCTCTGAAATCAACTTCTGTCACCTTAGTGATACATTTTGGGATAGTACCTAAACTTTAAAGCAGAAATTGGGGCACTTTTGAAATTTTCATTTTTGACCAAAATCGACAGGTCCGGGGCTTAGGGAATTTCTCATATGCCACAAAACAGTTGAAGCTCCTGTTCAAAAATTATGCTCCATAATCAACTTCTGTCACCTTAGTGATACATTTTGGGATAGTACCTAAACTTTAAAGCAGAAATTGGGGCACTTTTAAAATTTTCATTTTTGACCAAAATCGACAGGTCCGGGGCTTAGGGAATTTCTCATATGCCACAAAACGGTTGAAGCTACTGTTCAAAAATTATGCTCTGAAATCAACTTCTGTCACCTTAGTGATACATTTTGGGATAGTACCTAAACTTTAAAGCAGAAATTGGGGCACTTTTGAAATTTTCATTTTTGACCAAAATCGACAGGTCCGGGGCTTAGGGAATTTCTCATATGCCACCAAACGGTTGAAGCTCCTGTTCAAAAATTATGCTCCATAATCAACTTCTGTCACCTTAGTGATACATTTTGGGATAGTACCTAAACTTTAAAGCAGAAATTGGGGCACTTTTGAAATTTTCATTTTTGACCAAAATCGACAGGTCCAGGGCTTAGGGAATTTCTCATATGCCACAAAACGGTTGAAGCTCCTGTTCAAAAATTATGCTCCATAATCAACTTCTGTCACCTTAGTGATACATTTTGGGATAGTACCTAAAGTTTAAAGCAGAAATTGGGGCACTTTTGAAATTTTCATTTTTGACCAAAATCGACAGGTCCGGGTGTTAGGGAATTTATAATATGCCACAAAACAGTTGAAGCTACTGTTCAAAAATTATGCTCTGAAATCAACTTCTGTCACCTTAGTGATACATTTTGGGATATTACCTAAAGTTTAAAGCAGAAATTGGGGTACTTTTGAAATTTTCATTTTAGACCAAAATCAACAGGTCCGGGGCTTAGGGAATTTCTCATATGCCACAAAACGGTTGAAGCTACTGTTCAAAATTTATGCTCCGAAATCAACTTCTGTCACCTTAGTGATACATTTTGGGATAGTACCTAAAGTTTAAAGCAGAAATTGGGGCACTTTTGAAATTTTCATTTTTGACCAAAATCGACAGGTCCGGGCCTTAGGGAATTTCTCATATGCCACAAAACAGTTGAAGCTCCTGTTCAAAAATTATGCTCCGAAATCAACTTCTGTCACCTTAGTGATACATTTTGGGATAGTACCTAAAGTTTAAAGCAGAAATTGGGGCACTTTTGAAATTTTCTTTTTTGACCAAAATCGACAGGTCCGGGGCTTAGGGAATTTCTCATATGCCACAAAACAAAACAGTTGAAGCTCCTGTTCAAAAATTATGCTCCATAATCAACTTCTGTCACCTTAGTGATACATTTTGGGATAGTACCTAAACTTTAAAGCAGAAATTGGGGCACTTTTGAAATTTTCATTTTTGACCAAAATCGACAGGTCCGAGGCTTAGGGAATTCATCATATCCCACAAAACAGTTGAAGCTCCTGTTCAAAAAGTATGCTCCGAAATCAACTTCTGTCACCTTAGTGATACATTTTGGGATAGTACCTAAAGTTTAAAGCAGAAATTGGGGCACTTTTGAAATTTTCATTTTTGACCAAAATCGACAGGTCCGGGGCTTAGGGAATTTCTCATATGCCACAAAACGGTTGAAGCTCCTGTTCAAAAATTATGCTCCATAATCAACTTCTGTCACCTTAGTGATACATTTTGGGATAGTACCTAAACTTTAAAGCAGAAATTGGGGCACTTTTGAAATTTTCATTTTTGACCAAAATCGACAGGTCCGGGTGTTAGGGAATTTATAATATGCCACAAAACAGTTGAAGCTACTGTTCAAAAATTATGCTCTGAAATCAACTTCTGTCACCTTAGTGATACATTTTGGGATAGTACCTAAAGTTTAAAGCAGAAATTGGGGCACTTTTGAAATTTTCATTTTTGACCAAAATCGACAGGTACGGGGCTTAGGGAATTTCTCATATGCCACAAAACGGTTGAAGCTACTGTTCAAAAATTATGCTCTGAAATCAACTTCTGTCACCTTAGTGATACATTTTGGGATATTACCTAAAGTTTAAAGCAGAAATTGGGGTACTTTTGAAATTTTCATTTTAGACCAAAATCAACAGGTCCGGGGCTTAGGGAATTTCTCATATGCCACAAAACGGTTGAAGCTACTGTTCAAAATTTATGCTCCGAAATCAACTTCTGTCACCTTAGTGATACATTTTGGGATAGTACCTAAAGTTTAAAGCAGAAATTGGGGCACTTTTGAAATTTTCATTTTTGACCAAAATCGACAGGTCCGGGCCTTAGGGAATTTCTCATATGCCACAAAACAGTTGAAGCTCCTGTTCAAAAATTATGCTCCGAAATCAACTTCTGTCACCTTAGTGATACATTTTGGGATAGTACCTAAAGTTTAAAGCAGAAATTGGGGCACTTTTGAAATTTTCATTTTTGACCAAAATCGACTGGTCCGGGGCTTAGGGAATTTCTCATATGCCACAAAACAAAACAGTTGAAGCTCCTGTTCAAAAATTATGCTCCATAATCAACTTCTGTCACCTTAGTGATACATTTTGGGATAGTACCTAAACTTTAAAGCAGAAATTGGGGCACTTTTGAAATTTTCATTTTTGACCAAAATCGACAGGTCCGAGGCTTAGGGAATTCATCATATCCCACAAAACAGTTGAAGCTCCTGTTCAAAAAGTATGCTCCGAAATCAACTTCTGTCACCTTAGTGATACATTTTGGGATAGTACCTAAAGTTTAAAGCAGAAATTGGGGCACTTTTGAAATTTTCATTTTTGACCAAAATCGACAGGTCCGGGGCTTAGGGAATTTCTCATATGCCACAAAACGGTTGAAGCTCCTGTTCAAAAATTATGCTCCATAATCAACTTCTGTCACCTTAGTGATACATTTTGGGATAGTACCTAAAGTTTAAAGCAGAAATTGGGGCACTTTTGACATTTTCATTTTTGACCAAAATCGACAGGTCCGGGGGTTAGGGAATTTATCATATGCCACAAAACAGTTGAAGCTCCTGTTCAAAAATTATGCTCTGAAATCAACTTCTGTCACCTTAGTGATACATTTTGGGATAGTACCTAAAGTTTAAAGCAGAAATTGGGGCACTTTTGAAATTTTCATTTTTGACCAAAATCGACAGGTCCGGGGCTTAGGGAATTTCTCATATGCCACAAAACAGTTGAAGCTCCTGTTCAAAATTTATGCTCCGAAATCAACTTCTGTCACCTTAGTGATACATTTTGGGATATTACCTAAAGTTTAAAGCAGAAATTGGGGCACTTTTGAAATTTTCATTTTTGACCAAAATCGACTGGTCCAGGGCTTAGGGAATTTCTCATATGCCACAAAACGGTTGAAGCTCCTGTTCAAAAATTATGCTCCATAATCAACTTCTGTCACCTTAGTGATACATTTTGGGATAGTACCTAAAGTTTAAAGCAGAAATTGGGGCACTTTTGAAATTTTCATTTTTGACCAAAATCGACAGGTCCGGGTGTTAGGGAATTTATAATATGCCACAAAACAGTTGAAGCTACTGTTCAAAAATTATGCTCTGAAATCAACTTCTGTCACCTTAGTGATACATTTTGGGATAGTACCTAAAGTTTAAAGCAGAAATTGGGGCACTTTTGAAATTTTCATTTTTGACCAAAATTGACAGGTCCGGGGCTTAGGGAATTTCTCATATGCCACAAAACAGTTGAAGCTCCTGTTCAAAATTTATGCTCCGAAATCAACTTCTGTCACCTTAGTGATACATTTTGGGATATTACCTAAAGTTTAAAGCAGAAATTGGGGCACTTTTGAAATTTTCATTTTAGACCAAAATCGACAGGTCCGGGGCTTAGGGAATTTCTCATATGCCACAAAACAGTTGAAGCTACTGTTCAAAAATTATGCTCTGAAATCAACTTCTGTCACCTTAGTGATACATTTTGGGATAGTACCTAAACTTTAAAGCAGAAATTGGGGCACTTTTGAAATTTTCATTTTTGACCAAAATCGACAGGTCCGGGGCTTAGGGAATTTCTCATATGCCACAAAACAGTTGAAGCTCCTGTTCAAAAATTATGCTCCATAATCAACTTCTGTCACCTTAGTGATACATTTTGGGATAGTACCTAAACTTTAAAGCAGAAATTGGGGCACTTTTAAAATTTTCATTTTTGACCAAAATCGACAGGTCCGGGGCTTAGGGAATTTCTCATATGCCACAAAACGGTTGAAGCTACTGTTCAAAAATTATGCTCTGAAATCAACTTCTGTCACCTTAGTGATACATTTTGGGATAGTACCTAAACTTTAAAGCAGAAATTGGGGCACTTTTGAAATTTTCATTTTTGACCAAAATCGACAGGTCCGGGGCTTAGGGAATTTCTCATATGCCACCAAACGGTTGAAGCTCCTGTTCAAAAATTATGCTCCATAATCAACTTCTGTCACCTTAGTGATACATTTTGGGATAGTACCTAAACTTTAAAGCAGAAATTGGGGCACTTTTGAAATTTTCATTTTTGACCAAAATCGACAGGTCCAGGGCTTAGGGAATTTCTCATATGCCACAAAACGGTTGAAGCTCCTGTTCAAAAATTATGCTCCATAATCAACTTCTGTCACCTTAGTGATACATTTTGGGATAGTACCTAAAGTTTAAAGCAGAAATTGGGGCACTTTTGAAATTTTCATTTTTGACCAAAATCGACAGGTCCGGGTGTTAGGGAATTTATAATATGCCACAAAACAGTTGAAGCTACTGTTCAAAAATTATGCTCTGAAATCAACTTCTGTCACCTTAGTGATACATTTTGGGATATTACCTAAAGTTTAAAGCAGAAATTGGGGTACTTTTGAAATTTTCATTTTAGACCAAAATCAACAGGTCCGGGGCTTAGGGAATTTCTCATATGCCACAAAACGGTTGAAGCTACTGTTCAAAATTTATGCTCCGAAATCAACTTCTGTCACCTTAGTGATACATTTTGGGATAGTACCTAAAGTTTAAAGCAGAAATTGGGGCACTTTTGAAATTTTCATTTTTGACCAAAATCGACAGGTCCGGGCCTTAGGGAATTTCTCATATGCCACAAAACAGTTGAAGCTCCTGTTCAAAAATTATGCTCCGAAATCAACTTCTGTCACCTTAGTGATACATTTTGGGATAGTACCTAAAGTTTAAAGCAGAAATTGGGGCACTTTTGAAATTTTCTTTTTTGACCAAAATCGACAGGTCCGGGGCTTAGGGAATTTCTCATATGCCACAAAACAAAACAGTTGAAGCTCCTGTTCAAAAATTATGCTCCATAATCAACTTCTGTCACCTTAGTGATACATTTTGGGATAGTACCTAAACTTTAAAGCAGAAATTGGGGCACTTTTGAAATTTTCATTTTTGACCAAAATCGACAGGTCCGAGGCTTAGGGAATTCATCATATCCCACAAAACAGTTGAAGCTCCTGTTCAAAAAGTATGCTCCGAAATCAACTTCTGTCACCTTAGTGATACATTTTGGGATAGTACCTAAAGTTTAAAGCAGAAATTGGGGCACTTTTGAAATTTTCATTTTTGACCAAAATCGACAGGTCCGGGGCTTAGGGAATTTCTCATATGCCACAAAACGGTTGAAGCTCCTGTTCAAAAATTATGCTCCATAATCAACTTCTGTCACCTTAGTGATACATTTTGGGATAGTACCTAAACTTTAAAGCAGAAATTGGGGCACTTTTGAAATTTTCATTTTTGACCAAAATTGACAGGTCCGGGGCTTAGGGAATTTCTCATATGCCACAAAACAGTTGAAGCTCCTGTTCAAAATTTATGCTCCGAAATCAACTTCTGTCACCTTAGTGATACATTTTGGGATATTACCTAAAGTTTAAAGCAGAAATTGGGGCACTTTTGAAATTTTCATTTTAGACCAAAATCAACAGGTCCGGGGCTTAGGGAATTTCTCATATGCCACAAAACGGTTGAAGCTCCTGTTCAAAAATGATGCTCCATAATCAACTTCTGTCACCTTAGTGATACATTTTGGGATAGTACCTAAAGTTTAAAGCAGAAATTGGGGCACTTTTGAAATTTTCATTTTTGACCAAAATCGACAGGTTCGGGGCTTAGGGAATTTACCATATGCCACAAAACAGTTGAAGCTACTGTTCAAAAATTATGCTCTGAAATCAACTTCTGTCACCTTAGTGATACATTTTGGGATAGTACCTAAACTTTAAAGCAGAAATTGGGGCACTTTTGAAATTTTCATTTTTGACCAAAATCGACAGGTCCGGGGCTTAGGGAATTTCTCATATGCCACAAAACAGTTGAAGCTCCTGTTCAAAAATTATGCTCCATAATCAACTTCTGTCACCTTAGTGATACATTTTGGGATAGTACCTAAACTTTAAAGCAGAAATTGGGGCACTTTTAAAATTTTCATTTTTGACCAAAATCGACAGGTCCGGGGCTTAGGGAATTTCTCATATGCCACAAAACGGTTGAAGCTACTGTTCAAAAATTATGCTCTGAAATCAACTTCTGTCACCTTAGTGATACATTTTGGGATAGTACCTAAAGTTTAAAGCAGAAATTGGGGCACTTTTGAAATTTTCATTTTTGACCAAAATTGACAGGTCCGGGGCTTAGGGAATTTCTCATATGCCACAAAACGGTTGAAGCTCCTGTTCAAAAATGATGCTCCATAATCAACTTCTGTCACCTTAGTGATACATTTTGGGATAGTACCTAAAGTTTAAAGCAGAAATTGGGGCACTTTTGAAATTTTCATTTTTGACCAAAATCGACAGGTCCGGGGCTTAGGGAATTTACCATATGCCACAAAACAGTTGAAGCTACTGTTCAAAAATTATGCTCTGAAATCAACTTCTGTCACCTTAGTGATACATTTTGGGATAGTACCTAAACTTTAAAGCAGAAATTGGGGCACTTTTGAAATTTTCATTTTTGACCAAAATCGACAGGTCCGGGGCTTAGGGAATTTCTCATATGCCACAAAACAGTTGAAGCTCCTGTTCAAAAATTATGCTCCATAATCAACTTCTGTCACCTTAGTGATACATTTTGGGATAGTACCTAAACTTTAAAGCAGAAATTGGGGCACTTTTAAAATTTTCATTTTTGACCAAAATCGACAGGTCCGGGGCTTAGGGAATTTCTCATATGCCACAAAACGGTTGAAGCTACTGTTCAAAAATTATGCTCTGAAATCAACTTCTGTCACCTTAGTGATACATTTTGGGATAGTACCTAAACTTTAAAGCAGAAATTGGGGCACTTTTGAAATTTTCATTTTTGACCAAAATCGACAGGTCCGGGGCTTAGGGAATTTCTCATATGCCACCAAACGGTTGAAGCTCCTGTTCAAAAATTATGCTCCATAATCAACTTCTGTCACCTTAGTGATACATTTTGGGATAGTACCTAAAGTTTAAAGCAGAAATTGGGGCACTTTTGAAATTTTCATTTTTGACCAAAATCGACAGGTCCGGGGGTTAGGGAATTTATCATATGCCACAAAACAGTTGAAGCTACTGTTCAAAAATTATGCTCTGAAATCAACTTCTGTCACCTTAGTGATACATTTTGGGATATTACCTAAAGTTTAAAGCAGAAATTGGGGCACTTTTGAAATTTTCATTTTAGACCAAAATCAACAGGTCCGGGGGTTAGGGAATTTATCATATGCCACAAAACAGTTGAAGCTACTGTTCAAAAATTATGCTCTGAAATCAACTTCTGTCACCTTAGTGATACATTTTGGGATATTACCTAAAGTTTAAAGCAGAAATTGGGGCACTTTTGAAATTTTCATTTTAGACCAAAATCAACAGGTCCGGGGGTTAGGGAATTTATCATATGCCACAAAACAGTTGAAGCTACTGTTCAAAAATTATGCTCTGAAATCAACTTCTGTCACCTTAGTGATACATTTTGGGATATTACCTAAAGTTTAAAGCAGAAATTGGGGCACTTTTGAAATTTTCATTTTTGACCAAAATCGACAGGTCCGGGGGTTAGGGAATTTATCATATGCCACAAAACAGTTGAAGCTACTGTTCAAAAATTATGCTCTGAAATCAACTTCTGTCACCTTAGTGATACATTTTGGGATATTACCTAAAGTTTAAAGCAGAAATTGGGGCACTTTTGAAATTTTCATTTTTGACCAAAATCGACAGGTCCGGGGGTTAGGGAATTTATCATATGCCACAAAACAGTTGAAGCTACTGTTCAAAAATTATGCTCTGAAATCAACTTCTGTCACCTTAGTGATACATTTTGGGATAGTACCTAAACTTTAAAGCAGAAATTGGGGCACTTTTGAAATTTTCATTTTTGACCAAAATTGACAGGTCCGGGGCTTAGGGAATTTCTCATATGCCACAAAACGGTTGAAGCTACTGTTCAAAAATTATGCTCCGAAATCAACTTCTGTCACCTTAGTGATACATTTTGGGAAAGTACCTAAACTTTAAAGCAGAAATTGGGGCACTTTTGAAATTTTCATTTTTGACCAAAATTGACAGGTCCGGGGCTTAGGGAATTTCTCATATGCCACAAAACGGTTGAAGCTCTTGTTGAAAATTGATGCTCCATAATCAACTTCTGTCAACTTAGTGATACATTTTGGGATAGTACCTAAACTTTAAAGCAGAAATTGGGGCACTTTTGAAATTTTCATTTTTGACCAAAATCGACAGGTCCGGGGCTTAGGGAATTTCTCATATGCCACAAAACAGTTGAAGCTCCTGTTCAAAAATTATGCTCCGAAATCAACTTCTGTCACCTTAGTGATACATTTTGGGATAGTACCTAAACTTTAAAGCAGAAATTGGGGCACTTTTGAAATTTTCATTTTTGACCAAAATCGACAGGTCCGGGGCTTAGGGAATTTCTCATATGCCACAAAACGGTTGAAGCTCCTGTTCAAAAATTATGCTCCGAAATCAACTTCTGTCACCTTAGTGATACATTTTGGGATAGTACCTAAAGTTTAAAGCAGAAATTGGGGCACTTTTGAAATGTTCATTTTTGACCAAAATCGACAGGTCCGGGGCTTAGGGAATTTCTCATATGCCACAAAACAAAACAGTTGAAGCTCCTGTTCAAAAATTATGCTCCATAATCAACTTCTGTCACCTTAGTGATACATTTTGGGATAGTACCTAAACTTTAAAGCAGAAATTGGGGCACTTTTGAAATTTTCATTTTTGACCAAAATCGACAGGTCCGGGCCTTAGGGAATTTCTCATATGCCACCAAACGGTTGAAGCTCCTGTTCAAAAATTATGCTCCATAATCAACTTCTGTCACCTTAGTGATACATTTTGGGATAGTACCTAAAGTTTAAAGCAGAAATTGGGGCACTTTTGAAATTTTCATTTTTGACCAAAATCGACAGGTCCGGGGGTTAGGGAATTTATCATATGCCACAAAACAGTTGAAGCTACTGTTCAAAAATTATGCTCTGAAATCAACTTCTGTCACCTTAGTGATACATTTTGGGATATTACCTAAAGTTTAAAGCAGAAATTGGGGCACTTTTGAAATTTTCATTTTAGACCAAAATCAACAGGTCCGGGGGTTAGGGAATTTATCATATGCCACAAAACAGTTGAAGCTACTGTTCAAAAATTATGCTCTGAAATCAACTTCTGTCACCTTAGTGATACATTTTGGGATATTACCTAAAGTTTAAAGCAGAAATTGGGGCACTTTTGAAATTTTCATTTTAGACCAAAATCAACAGGTCCGGGGGTTAGGGAATTTATCATATGCCACAAAACAGTTGAAGCTACTGTTCAAAAATTATGCTCTGAAATCAACTTCTGTCACCTTAGTGATACATTTTGGGATATTACCTAAAGTTTAAAGCAGAAATTGGGGCACTTTTGAAATTTTCATTTTTGACCAAAATCGACAGGTCCGGGCCTTAGGGAATTTCTCATATGCCACCAAACGGTTGAAGCTCCTGTTCAAAAATTATGCTCCATAATCAACTTCTGTCACCTTAGTGATACATTTTGGGATAGTACCTAAAGTTTAAAGCAGAAATTGGGGCACTTTTGAAATTTTCATTTTTGACCAAAATCGACAGGTCCGGGGGTTAGGGAATTTATCATATGCCACAAAACAGTTGAAGCTACTGTTCAAAAATTATGCTCTGAAATCAACTTCTGTCACCTTAGTGATACATTTTGGGATATTACCTAAAGTTTAAAGCAGAAATTGGGGCACTTTTGAAATTTTCATTTTAGACCAAAATCAACAGGTCCGGGGGTTAGGGAATTTATCATATGCCACAAAACAGTTGAAGCTACTGTTCAAAAATTATGCTCTGAAATCAACTTCTGTCACCTTAGTGATACATTTTGGGATATTACCTAAAGTTTAAAGCAGAAATTGGGGCACTTTTGAAATTTTCATTTTAGACCAAAATCAACAGGTCCGGGGGTTAGGGAATTTATCATATGCCACAAAACAGTTGAAGCTACTGTTCAAAAATTATGCTCTGAAATCAACTTCTGTCACCTTAGTGATACATTTTGGGATATTACCTAAAGTTTAAAGCAGAAATTGGGGCACTTTTGAAATTTTCATTTTTGACCAAAATCGACAGGTCCGGGGGTTAGGGAATTTATCATATGCCACAAAACAGTTGAAGCTACTGTTCAAAAATTATGCTCTGAAATCAACTTCTGTCACCTTAGTGATACATTTTGGGATATTACCTAAAGTTTAAAGCAGAAATTGGGGCACTTTTGAAATTTTCATTTTTGACCAAAATCGACAGGTCCGGGGGTTAGGGAATTTATCATATGCCACAAAACAGTTGAAGCTACTGTTCAAAAATTATGCTCTGAAATCAACTTCTGTCACCTTAGTGATACATTTTGGGATAGTACCTAAACTTTAAAGCAGAAATTGGGGCACTTTTGAAATTTTCATTTTTGACCAAAATTGACAGGTCCGGGGCTTAGGGAATTTCTCATATGCCACAAAACGGTTGAAGCTACTGTTCAAAAATTATGCTCCGAAATCAACTTCTGTCACCTTAGTGATACATTTTGGGAAAGTACCTAAACTTTAAAGCAGAAATTGGGGCACTTTTGAAATTTTCATTTTTGACCAAAATTGACAGGTCCGGGGCTTAGGGAATTTCTCATATGCCACAAAACGGTTGAAGCTCTTGTTGAAAATTGATGCTCCATAATCAACTTCTGTCAACTTAGTGATACATTTTGGGATAGTACCTAAACTTTAAAGCAGAAATTGGGGCACTTTTGAAATTTTCATTTTTGACCAAAATCGACAGGTCCGGGGCTTAGGGAATTTCTCATATGCCACAAAACAGTTGAAGCTCCTGTTCAAAAATTATGCTCCGAAATCAACTTCTGTCACCTTAGTGATACATTTTGGGATAGTACCTAAACTTTAAAGCAGAAATTGGGGCACTTTTGAAATTTTCATTTTTGACCAAAATCGACAGGTCCGGGGCTTAGGGAATTTCTCATATGCCACAAAACGGTTGAAGCTACTGTTCAAAAATTATGCTCTGAAATCAACTTCTGTCACCTTAGTGATACATTTTGGGATATTACCTAAAGTTTAAAGCAGAAATTGGGGTACTTTTGAAATTTTCATTTTAGACCAAAATCAACAGGTCCGGGGCTTAGGGAATTTCTCATATGCCACAAAATGGTTGAAGCTACTGTTCAAAATTTATGCTCCGAAATCAACTTCTGTCACCTTAGTGATACATTTTGGGATAGTACCTAAAGTTTAAAGCAGAAATTGGGGCACTTTTGAAATTTTCATTTTTGACCAAAATCGACAGGTCCGGGCCTTAGGGAATTTCTCATATGCCACAAAACAGTTGAAGCTCCTGTTCAAAAATTATGCTCCGAAATCAACTTCTGTCACCTTAGTGATACATTTTGGGATAGTACCTAAAGTTTAAAGCAGAAATTGGGGCACTTTTGAAATTTTCATTTTTGACCAAAATCGACAGGTCCGGGGCTTAGGGAATTTCTCATATGCCACAAAACAAAACAGTTGAAGCTCCTGTTCAAAAATTATGCTCCATAATCAACTTCTGTCACCTTAGTGATACATTTTGGGATAGTACCTAAACTTTAAAGCAGAAATTGGGGCACTTTTGAAATTTTCATTTTTGACCAAAATCGACAGGTCCGGGGCTTAGGGAATTTCTCATATGCCACAAAACAAAACAGTTGAAGCTCCTGTTCAAAAATTATGCTCCATAATCAACTTCTGTCACCTTAGTGATACATTTTGGGATAGTACCTAAACTTTAAAGCAGAAATTGGGGCACTTTTGAAATTTTCATTTTTGACCAAAATTGACAGGTCCGGGGCTTAGGGAATTTCTCATATGCCACAAAACGGTTGAAGCTCCTGTTCAAAAATTATGCTCCATAATCAACTTCTGTCACCTTAGTGATACATTTTGGGATAGTACCTAAAGTTTAAAGCAGAAATTGGGGCACTTTTGAAATTTTCATTTTTGACCAAAATCGACAGGATCGGGGCTTAGGGAATTTCTCATATGCCACAAAACGGTTGAAGCTCCTGTTCAAAAATTATGCTCCATAATCAACTTCTGTCACCTTAGTGATACATTTTGGGATAGTACCTAAAGTTTAAAGCAGAAATTGGGGCACTTTTGAAATTTTCATTTTTGACCAAAATCGACAGGTCCGGGGCTTAGGGAATTTCTCATATGCCACAAAACGGTTGAAGCTCCTGTTCAAAAATTATGCTCCATAATCAACTTCTGTCACCTTAGTGATACATTTTGGGATAGTACCTAAAGTTTAAAGCAGAAATTGGGGCACTTTTGAAATTTTCATTTTTGACCAAAATCAACAGGTCCGGGGCTTAGGGAATTTCTCATATGCCACAAAACAGTTGAAGCTCCTGTTCAAAATGTATGCTCCGAAATCAACTTCTGTCACCTTAGTGATACATTTTGGGATATTACCTAAAGTTTAAAGCAGAAATTGGGGCACTTTTGAAATTTTCATTTTAGACCAAAATCAACAGGTCCGGGGCTCAGGGAATTTCTCATATGCCACAAAACGGTTGAAGCTACTGTTCAAAAATTATGCTCCGAAATCAACTTCTGTCACCTTAGTGATACATTTTGGGATAGTACCTAAACTTTAAAGCAGAAATTGGGGCACTTTTGAAATTTTCATTTTTGACCAAAATTGACAGGTCCGGGGCTTAGGGAATTTCTCATATGCCACAAAACGGTTGAAGCTCCTGTTCAAAAATTATGCTCATTAATCAACTTCTGTCACCTTAGTGATACATTTTGGGATAGTACCTAAAGTTTAAAGCAGAAATTGGGGCACTTTTGAAATTTTCATTTTTGACCAAAATCGACAGGATCGGGGCTTAGGGAATTTCTCATATGCCACAAAACGGTTGAAGCTCCTGTTCAAAAATTATGCTCCATAATCAACTTCTGTCACCTTAGTGATACATTTTGGGATAGTACCTAAAGTTTAAAGCAGAAATTGGGGCACTTTTGAAATTTTCATTTTTGACCAAAATCGACAGGTCCGGGGCTTAGGGAATTTCTCATATGCCACAAAACGGTTGAAGCTCCTGTTCAAAAATTATGCTCCATAATCAACTTCTGTCACCTTAGTGATACATTTTGGGATAGTACCTAAAGTTTAAAGCAGAAATTGGGGCACTTTTGAAATTTTCATTTTTGACCAAAATCGACAGGTCCGGGGGTTAGGGAATTTATCATATGCCACAAAACAGTTGAAGCTACTGTTCAAAAATTATGCTCTGAAATCAACTTCTGTCACCTTTGTGATACATTTTGGGATAGTACCTAAAGTTTAAAGCAGAAATTGGGGCACTTTTGAAATTTTCATTTTTGACCAAAATCGACAGGTCCGGGGCTTAGGGAATTTCTCATATGCCACAAAACAGTTGAAGCTCCTGTTCAAAATTTATGCTCCGAAATCAACTTCTGTCACCTTAGTGATACATTTTGGGATATTACCTAAAGTTTAAAGCAGAAATTGGGGCACTTTTGAAATTTTCATTTTAGACCAAAATCAACAGGTCCGGGGCTTAGGGAATTTCTCATATGCCACAAAACAGTTGAAGCTACTGTTCAAAAATTATGCTCTGAAATCAACTTCTGTCACCTTTGTGATACATTTTGGGATAGTACCTAAAGTTTAAAGCAGAAATTGGGGCACTTTTGAAATTTTCATTTTTGACCAAAATTGACAGGTCCGGGGCTTAGGGAATTTCTCATATGCCACAAAACGGTTGAAGCTCCTGTTCAAAAATGATGCTCCATAATCAACTTCTGTCACCTTAGTGATACATTTTGGGATAGTACCTAAAGTTTAAAGCAGAAATTGGGGCACTTTTGAAATTTTCATTTTTGACCAAAATCGACAGGTCCGGGGCTTAGGGAATTTACCATATGCCACAAAACAGTTGAAGCTACTGTTCAAAAATTATGCTCTGAAATCAACTTCTGTCACCTTAGTGATACATTTTGGGAAAGTACCTAAACTTTAAAGCAGAAATTGGGGCACTTTTGAAATTTTCATTTTTGACCAAAATCGACAGGTCCGGGGCTTAGGGAATTTCTCATATGCCACAAAACGGTTGAAGCTCCTGTTGAAAAATGATGCTCCATAATCAACTTCTGTCAACTTAGTGATACATTTTGGGATAGTACCTAAACTTTAAAGCAGAAATTGGGGCACTTTTGAAATTTTCATTTTTGACCAAAATCGACAGGTCCGGGGCTTAGGGAATTTCTCATATGCCACAAAACAGTTGAAGCTCCTGTTCAAAAATTATGCTCCGAAATCAACTTCTGTCACCTTAGTGATACATTTTGGGATAGTACCTAAACTTTAAAGCAGAAATTGGGGCACTTTTGAAATTTTCATTTTTGACCAAAATCGACAGGTCCGGGGCTTAGGGAATTTCTCATATGCCACAAAACGGTTGAAGCTACTGTTCAAAAATTATGCTCTGAAATCAACTTCTGTCACCTTAGTGATACATTTTGGGATATTACCTAAAGTTTAAAGCAGAAATTGGGGTACTTTTGAAATTTTCATTTTAGACCAAAATCAACAGGTCCGGGCCTTAGGGAATTTCTCATATGCCACAAAACAGTTGAAGCTCCTGTTCAAAAATTATGCTCCGAAATCAACTTCTGTCACCTTAGTGATACATTTTGGGATAGTACCTAAAGTTTAAAGCAGAAATTGGGGCACTTTTGAAATTTTCATTTTTGACCAAAATCGACAGGTCCGGGGCTTAGGGAATTTCTCATATGCCACAAAACAAAACAGTTGAAGCTCCTGTTCAAAAATTATGCTCCATAATCAACTTCTGTCACCTTAGTGATACATTTTGGGATAGTACCCAAACTTTAAAGCAGAAATTGGGGCACTTTTGAAATTTTCATTTTTGACCAAAATCGACAGGTCCGGGGCTTAGGGAATTTCTCATATGCCACAAAACAAAACAGTTGAAGCTCCTGTTCAAAAATTATGCTCCATAATCAACTTCTGTCACCTTAGTGATACATTTTGGGATAGTACCTAAACTTTAAAGCAGAAATTGGGGCACTTTTGAAATTTTCATTTTTGACCAAAATTGACAGGTCCGGGGCTTAGGGAATTTCTCATATGCCACAAAACGGTTGAAGCTCCTGTTCAAAAATTATGCTCCATAATCAACTTCTGTCACCTTAGTGATACATTTTGGGATAGTACCTAAAGTTTAAAGCAGAAATTGGGGCACTTTTGAAATTTTCATTTTTGACCAAAATCGACAGGTCCGGGGCTTAGGGAATTTCTCATATGCCACAAAACAGTTGAAGCTCCTGTTCAAAATTTATGCTCCGAAATCAACTTCTGTCACCTTAGTGATACATTTTGGGATATTACCTAAAGTTTAAAGCAGAAATTGGGGCACTTTTGAAATTTTCATTTTAGACCAAAATCAACAGGTCCGGGGCTTAGGGAATTTCTCATATGCCACAAAACGGTTGAAGCTACTGTTCAAAAATTATGCTCCGAAATCAACTTCTGTCACCTTAGTGATACATTTTGGGATAGTACCTAAACTTTAAAGCAGAAATTGGGGCACTTTTGAAATTTTCATTTTTGACCAAAATTGACAGGTCCGGGGCTTAGGGAATTTCTCATATGCCACAAAACGGTTGAAGCTCCTGTTCAAAAATTATGCTCATTAATCAACTTCTGTCACCTTAGTGATACATTTTGGGATAGTACCTAAAGTTTAAAGCAGAAATTGGGGCACTTTTGAAATTTTCATTTTTGACCAAAATCGACAGGATCGGGGCTTAGGGAATTTCTCATATGCCACAAAATGGTTGAAGCTCCTGTTCAAAAATTATGCTCCATAATCAACTTCTGTCACCTTAGTGATACATTTTGGGATAGTACCTAAAGTTTAAAGCAGAAATTGGGGCACTTTTGAAATTTTCATTTTTGACCAAAATCGACAGGTCCGGGGCTTAGGGAATTTCTCATATGCCACAAAACGGTTGAAGCTCCTGTTCAAAAATTATGCTCCATAATCAACTTCTGTCACCTTAGTGATACATTTTGGGATAGTACCTAAAGTTTAAAGCAGAAATTGGGGCACTTTTGAAATTTTCATTTTTGACCAAAATCGACAGGTCCGGGGGTTAGGGAATTTATCATATGCCACAAAACAGTTGAAGCTACTGTTCAAAAATTATGCTCTGAAATCAACTTCTGTCACCTTTGTGATACATTTTGGGATAGTACCTAAAGTTTAAAGCAGAAATTGGGGCACTTTTGAAATTTTCATTTTAGACCAAAATCAACAGGTCCGGGGCTTAGGGAATTTCTCATATGCCACAAAACAGTTGAAGCTACTGTTCAAAAATTATGCTCTGAAATCAACTTCTGTCACCTTAGTGATACATTTTGGGATAGTACCTAAACTTTAAAGCAGAAATTGGGGCACTTTTAAAATTTTCATTTTTGACCAAAATCGACAGGTCCGGGGCTTAGGGAATTTCTCATATGCCACAAAACGGTTGAAGCTACTGTTCAAAAATTATGCTCTGAAATCAACTTCTGTCACCTTAGTGATACATTTTGGGATAGTACCTAAAGTTTAAAGCAGAAATTGGGGCACTTTTGAAATTTTCATTTTTGACCAAAATTGACAGGTCCGGGGCTTAGGGAATTTCTCATATGCCACAAAACGGTTGAAGCTCCTGTTCAAAAATGATGCTCCATAATCAACTTCTGTCACCTTAGTGATACATTTTGGGATAGTACCTAAAGTTTAAAGCAGAAATTGGGGCACTTTTGAAATTTTCATTTTTGACCAAAATCGACAGGTCCGGGGCTTAGGGAATTTACCATATGCCACAAAACAGTTGAAGCTACTGTTCAAAAATTATGCTCTGAAATCAACTTCTGTCACCTTAGTGATACATTTTGGGATAGTACCTAAACTTTAAAGCAGAAATTGGGGCACTTTTGAAATTTTCATTTTTGACCAAAATCGACAGGTCCGGGGCTTAGGGAATTTCTCATATGCCACAAAACAGTTGAAGCTCCTGTTCAAAATTTATGCTCCGAAATCAACTTCTGTCACCTTAGTGATACATTTTGGGATATTACCTAAAGTTTAAAGCAGAAATTGGGGCACTTTTGAAATTTTCATTTTAGACCAAAATCGACAGGTCCGGGGCTTAGGGAATTTCTCATATGCCACAAAACAAAACAGTTGAAGCTCCTGTTCAAAAATTATGCTCCATAATCAACTTCTGTCACCTTAGTGATACATTTTGGGATAGTACCTAAACTTTAAAGCAGAAATTGGGGCACTTTTGAAATTTTCATTTTGACCAAAATTGACAGGTCCGGGGCTTAGGGAATTTCTCATATGCCACAAAACGGTTGAAGCTCCTGTTCAAAAATTATGCTCCATAATCAACTTCTGTCACCTTAGTGATACATTTTGGGATAGTACCTAAAGTTTAAAGCAGAAATTGGGGCACTTTTGAAATTTTCATTTTTGACCAAAATCGACAGGATCGGGGCTTAGGGAATTTCTCATATGCCACAAAACGGTTGAAGCTCCTGTTCAAAAATTATGCTCCATAATCAACTTCTGTCACCTTAGTGATACATTTTGGGATAGTACCTAAAGTTTAAAGCAGAAATTGGGGCACTTTTGAAATTTTCATTTTTGACCAAAATCGACAGGTCCGGGGCTTAGGGAATTTCTCATATGCCACAAAACGGTTGAAGCTCCTGTTCAAAAATTATGCTCCATAATCAACTTCTGTCACCTTAGTGATACATTTTGGGATAGTACCTAAAGTTTAAAGCAGAAATTGGGGCACTTTTGAAATTTTCATTTTTGACCAAAATCGACAGGTCCGGGGGTTAGGGAATTTATCATATGCCACAAAACAGTTGAAGCTACTGTTCAAAAATTATGCTCTGAAATCAACTTCTGTCACCTTTGTGATACATTTTGGGATAGTACCTAAAGTTTAAAGCAGAAATTGGGGCACTTTTGAAATTTTCATTTTTGACCAAAATTGACAGGTCCGGGGCTTAGGGAATTTCTCATATGCCACAAAACGGTTGAAGCTCCTGTTCAAAAATGATGCTCCATAATCAACTTCTGTCACCTTAGTGATACATTTTGGGATAGTACCTAAAGTTTAAAGCAGAAATTGGGGCACTTTTGAAATTTTCATTTTTGACCAAAATCGACAGGTCCGGGGCTTAGGGAATTTACCATATGCCACAAAACAGTTGAAGCTACTGTTCAAAAATTATGCTCTGAAATCAACTTCTGTCACCTTAGTGATACATTTTGGGATATTACCTAAAGTTTAAAGCAGAAATTGGGGCACTTTTGAAATTTTCATTTTAGACCAAAATCAACAGGTCCGGGGGTTAGGGAATTTATAATATGCCACAAAACAGTTGAAGCTACTGTTCAAAAATTATGCTCTGAAATCAACTTCTGTCACCTTAGTGATACATTTTGGGATAGTACCTAAAGTTTAAAGCAGAAATTGGGGCACTTTTGAAATTTTCATTTTTGACCAAAATCGACAGGTCCGGGGCTTAGGGAATTTCTCATATGCCACAAAACAGTTGAAGCTCCTGTTCAAAAATTATGCTCCATAATCAACTTCTGTCACCTTAGTGATACATTTTGGGATAGTACCTAAACTTTAAAGCAGAAATTGGGGCACTTTTGAAATTTTCATTTTTGACCAAAATCGACAGGTCCGGGGCTTAGGGAATTTCTCATATGCCACAAAACGGTTGAAGCTACTGTTCAAAAATTATGCTCCGAAATCAACTTCTGTCACCTTAGTGATACATTTTGGGATAGTACCTAAAGTTTAAAGCAAAAATTGGGGCACTTTTGAAATTTTCATTTTTGACCAAAATCGACAGGTCCGGGGCTTAGGGAATTTCTCATATGCCACAAAACGGTTGAAGCTACTGTTCAAAAATTATGCTCTGAAATCAACTTCTGTCACCTTAGTGATACATTTTGGGATAGTACCTAAAGTTTAAAGCAGAAATTGGGGCACTTTTGAAATTTTCATTTTTGACCAAAATCGACAGGTCCGGGGCTTAGGGAATTTCTCATATGCCACAAAACAGTTGAAGCTCCTGTTCAAAAATTATGCTCCATAATCAACTTCTGTCACCTTAGTGATACATTTTGGGATAGTACCTAAACTTTAAAGCAGAAATTGGGGCACTTTTGAAATTTTCATTTTTGACCAAAATCGACAAGTCCGGGGCTTAGGGAATTTCTCATATGCCACAAAACGGTTGAAGCTACTGTTCAAAAATTATGCTCTGAAATCAACTTCTGTCACCTTAGTGATACATTTTGGGATAGTACCTAAACTTTAAAGCAGAAATTGGGGCACTTTTGAAATTTTCATTTTTGACCAAAATCGACAGGTCCGGGGGTTAGGGAATTTATCATATGCCACAAAACAGTTGAAGCTACTGTTCAAAAATTATGCTCTGAAATCAACTTCTGTCACCTTAGTGATACATTTTGGGATAGTACCTAAACTTTAAAGCAGAAATTGGGGCACTTTTGAAATTTTCATTTTTGACCAAAATTGACAGGTCCGGGGCTTAGGGAATTTCTCATATGCCACAAAACGGTTGAAGCTACTGTTCAAAAATGATGCTCCGAAATCAACTTCTGTCACCTTAGTGATACATTTTGGGAAAGTACCTAAACTTTAAAGCAGAAATTGGGGCACTTTTGAAATTTTCATTTTTGACCAAAATCGACAGGTCCGGGGCTTAGGGAATTTCTCATATGCCACAAAACGGTTGAAGCTCCTGTTGAAAAATGATGCTCCATAATCAACTTCTGTCAACTTAGTGATACATTTTGGGATAGTACCTAAACTTTAAAGCAGAAATTGGGGCACTTTTGAAATTTTCATTTTTGACCAAAATCGACAGGTCCGGGGCTTAGGGAATTTCTCATATGCCACAAAACAGTTGAAGCTCCTGTTCAAAAATTATGCTCCATAATCAACTTCTGTCACCTTAGTGATACATTTTGGGATAGTACCTAAACTTTAAAGCAGAAATTGGGGCACTTTTGAAATTTTCATTTTTGACCAAAATCGACAGGTCCGGGGCTTAGGGAATTTCTCATATGCCACAAAACGGTTGAAGCTACTGTTCAAAAATTATGCTCTGAAATCAACTTCTGTCACCTTAGTGATACATTTTGGGATAGTACCTAAACTTTAAAGCAGAAATTGGGGCACTTTTGAAATTTTCATTTTTGACCAAAATTGACAGGTCCGGGGCTTAGGGAATTTCTCATATGCCACAAAACGGTTGAAGCTACTGTTCAAAAATTATGCTCCGAAATCAACTTCTGTCACCTTAGTGATACATTTTGGGAAAGTACCTAAACTTTAAAGCAGAAATTGGGGCACTTTTGAAATTTTCATTTTTGACCAAAATCGACAGGTCCGGGGCTTAGGGAATTTCTCATATGCCACAAAATGGTTGAAGCTACTGTTCAAAAATTATGCTCCGAAATCAACTTCTGTCACCTTAGTGATACATTTTGGGATAGTACCTAAAGTTTAAAGCAAAAATTGGGGCACTTTTGAAATTTTCATTTTTGACCAAAATCGACAGGTCCGGGGCTTAGGGAATTTCTCATATGCCACAAAACGGTTGAAGCTCCTGTTCAAAAATTATGCTCCATAATCAACTTCTGTCACCTTAGTGATACATTTTGGGATAGTACCTAAAGTTTAAAGCAGAAATTGGGGCACTTTTGAAATTTTCATTTTTGACCAAAATCGACAGGTCCGGGGGTTAGGGAATTTATCATATGCCACAAAACAGTTGAAGCTACTGTTCAAAAATTATGCTCTGAAATCAACTTCTGTCACCTTAGTGATACATTTTGGGATAGTACCTAAAGTTTAAAGCAGAAATTGGGGCACTTTTGAAATTTTCATTTTTGACCAAAATCGACAGGTCCGGGGCTTAGGGAATTTCTCATATGCCACAAAACGGTTGAAGCTCCTGTTCAAAAATTATGCTCCATAATCAACTTCTGTCACCTTAGTGATACATTTTGGGATAGTACCTAAAGTTTAAAGCAGAAATTGGGGCACTTTTGACATTTTCATTTTTGACCAAAATCGACAGGTCCGGGGGTTAGGGAATTTATCATATGCCACAAAACAGTTGAAGCTCCTGTTCAAAAATTATGCTCTGAAATCAACTTCTGTCACCTTAGTGATACATTTTGGGATATTACCTAAAGTTTAAAGCAGAAATTGGGGCACTTTTGAAATTTTCATTTTAGACCAAAATCAACAGGTCCGGGGCTTAGGGAATTTCTCATATGCCACAAAACGGTTGAAGCTACTGTTCAAAAATTATGCTCCGAAATCAACTTCTGTCACCTTAGTGATACATTTTGGGATAGTACCTAAAGTTTAAAGCAGAAATTGGGGCACTTTTGAAATTTTCATTTTTGACCAAAATCGACAGGTCCGGGGCTTAGGGAATTTCTCATATGCCACAAAACGGTTGAAGCTACTGTTCAAAAATTATGCTCCGAAATCAACTTCTGTCACCTTAGTGATACATTTTGGGATAGTACCTAAAGTTTAAAGCAAAAATTGGGGCACTTTTGAAATTTTCATTTTTGACCAAAATCGACAGGTCCGGGGCTTAGGGAATTTCTCATATGCCACAAAACGGTTGAAGCTACTGTTCAAAAATTATGCTCTGAAATCAACTTCTGTCACCTTAGTGATACATTTTGGGATAGTACCTAAAGTTTAAAGCAGAAATTGGGGCACTTTTGAAATTTTCATTTTTGACCAAAATCGACAGGTCCGGGGCTTAGGGAATTTCTCATATGCCACAAAACAGTTGAAGCTCCTGTTCAAAAATTATGCTCCATAATCAACTTCTGTCACCTTAGTGATACATTTTGGGATAGTACCTAAACTTTAAAGCAGAAATTGGGGCACTTTTGAAATTTTCATTTTTGACCAAAATCGACAGGTCCGGGGGTTAGGGAATTTATCATATGCCACAAAACAGTTGAAGCTACTGTTCAAAAATTATGCTCTGAAATCAACTTCTGTCACCTTAGTGATACATTTTGGGATAGTACCTAAAGTTTAAAGCAGAAATTGGGGCACTTTTGAAATTTTCATTTTTGAACAAAATCGACAGGTCCGGGGCTTAGGGAATTTCTCATATGCCACAAAACAGTTGAAGCTCCTGTTCAAAATTTATGCTCCGAAATCAACTTCTGTCACCTTAGTGATACATTTTGGGATATTACCTAAAGTTTAAAGCAGAAATTGGGGCACTTTTGAAATTTTCATTTTTGACCAAAATTGACAGGTCCGGGGCTTAGGGAATTTCTCATATGCCACAAAACGGTTGAAGCTCCTGTTCAAAAAAGATGCTCCATAATCAACTTCTGTCACCTTAGTGATACATTTTGGGATAGTACCTAAAGTTTAAAGCAGAAATTGGGGCACTTTTGAAATTTTCATTTTTGACCAAAATCGACAGGTTCCGGGCTTAGGGAATTTCTCATATGCCACAAAACAGTTGAAGCTCCTGTTCAAAAATTATGCTCCGAAATCAACTTCTGTCACCTTAGTGATACATTTTGGGATAGTACCTAAACTTTAAAGCAGAAATTGGGGCACTTTTGAAATTTTCATTTTTGACCAAAATCGACAGGTTCGGGGCTTAGGGAATTTCTCATATGCCACAAAACAGCTGAAGCTACTGTTCAAAAATTATGCTCTGAAATCAACTTCTGTCACCTTAGTGATACATTTTGGGATAGTACCTAAAGTTTAAAGCAGAAATTGGGGCACTTTTGAAATTTTCATTTTTGGCCAAAATCGACAGGTCCGGGGCTTAGGGAATTTCTCATATGCCACAAAACAGTTGAAGCTCCTGTTCAAAATTTATGCTCCGAAATCAACTTCTGTCACCTTAGTGATACATTTTGGGATATTACCTAAAGTTTAAAGCAGAAATTGGGGCACTTTTGAAATTTTCATTTTAGACCAAAATCAACAGGTCCGGGGCTTAGGGAATTTCTCATATGCCACAAAACGGTTGAAGCTACTGTTCAAAAATTATGCTCCGAAATCAACTTCTGTCACCTTAGTGATACATTTTGGGATAGTACCTAAAGTTTAAAGCAGAAATTGGGGCACTTTTGAAATTTTCATTTTTGACCAAAATCGACAGGTCCGGGGCTTAGGGAATTTCTCATATGCCACAAAACGGTTGAAGCTCCTGTTCAAAAATTATGCTCCGAAATCAACTTCTGTCACCTTAGTGATACATTTTGGGATAGTACCTAAAGTTTAAAGCAGAAATTGGGGCACTTTTGAAATTTTCATTTTTGACCAAAATTGACAGGTCCGGGGCTTAGGGAATTCATCATATCCCACAAAACAGTTGAAGCTACTGTTCAAAAATTATGCTCTGAAATCAACTTCTGTCACCTTAGTGATACATTTTGGGATAGTACCTAAAGTTTAAAGCAGAAATTGGGGCACTTTTGAAATTTTCATTTTTGACCAAAATCGACAGGTCCGGGCCTTAGGGAATTTCTCATATGCCACAAAACAGTTGAAGCTCCTGTTCAAAAATTATGCTCCGAAATCAACTTCTGTCACCTTAGTGATACATTTTGGGATAGTACCTAAAGTTTAAAGCAGAAATTGGGGCACTTTTGAAATTTTCATTTTTGACCAAAATCGACAGGTCCGGGGCTTAGGGAATTTCTCATATGCCACAAAACAAAACAGTTGAAGCTCCTGTTCAAAAATTATGCTCCATAATCAACTTCTGTCACCTTAGTGATACATTTTGGGATAGTACCTAAACTTTAAAGCAGAAATTGGGGCACTTTTGAAATTTTCATTTTTGACCAAAATCGACAGGTCCGGGGCTTAGGGAATTTCTCATATGCCACAAAACAAAACAGTTGAAGCTCCTGTTCAAAAATTATGCTCCATAATCAACTTCTGTCACCTTAGTGATACATTTTGGGATAGTACCTAAACTTTAAAGCAGAAATTGGGGCACTTTTGAAATTTTCATTTTTGACCAAAATTGACAGGTCCGGGGCTTAGGGAATTTCTCATATGCCACAAAACGGTTGAAGCTCCTGTTCAAAAATTATGCTCCATAATCAACTTCTGTCACCTTAGTGATACATTTTGGGATAGTACCTAAAGTTTAAAGCAGAAATTGGGGCACTTTTGAAATTTTCATTTTTGACCAAAATCGACAGGATCGGGGCTTAGGGAATTTCTCATATGCCACAAAACGGTTGAAGCTCCTGTTCAAAAATTATGCTCCATAATCAACTTCTGTCACCTTAGTGATACATTTTGGGATAGTACCTAAAGTTTGAAGCAGAAATTGGGGCACTTTTGAAATTTTCATTTTTGACCAAAATCGACAGGTCCGGGGCTTAGGGAATTTCTCATATGCCACAAAACGGTTGAAGCTCCTGTTCAAAAATTATGCTCCATAATCAACTTCTGTCACCTTAGTGATACATTTTGGGATAGTACCTAAAGTTTAAAGCAGAAATTGGGGCACTTTTGAAATTTTCATTTTTGACCAAAATCGACAGGTCCGGGGGTTAGGGAATTTATCATATGCCACAAAACAGTTGAAGCTACTGTTCAAAAATTATGCTCTGAAATCAACTTCTGTCACCTTTGTGATACATTTTGGGATAGTACCTAAAGTTTAAAGCAGAAATTGGGGCACTTTTGAAATTTTCATTTTTGACCAAAATCGACAGGTCCGGGGCTTAGGGAATTTCTCATATGCCACAAAACAGTTGAAGCTCCTGTTCAAAATTTATGCTCCGAAATCAACTTCTGTCACCTTAGTGATACATTTTGGGATATTACCTAAAGTTTAAAGCAGAAATTGGGGCACTTTTGAAATTTTCATTTTAGACCAAAATCAACAGGTCCGGGGCTTAGGGAATTTCTCATATGCCACAAAACGGTTGAAGCTACTGTTCAAAAATTATGCTCCGAAATCAACTTCTGTCACCTTAGTGATACATTTTGGGATAGTACCTAAACTTTAAAGCAGAAATTGGGGCACTTTTGAAATTTTCATTTTTGACCAAAATTGACAGGTCCGGGGCTTAGGGAATTTCTCATATGCCACAAAACGGTTGAAGCTCCTGTTCAAAAATTATGCTCATTAATCAACTTCTGTCACCTTAGTGATACATTTTGGGATAGTACCTAAAGTTTAAAGCAGAAATTGGGGCACTTTTGAAATTTTCATTTTTGACCAAAATCGACAGGATCGGGGGTTAGGGAATTTATCATATGCCACAAAACAGTTGAAGCTACTGTTCAAAAATTATGCTCTGAAATCAACTTCTGTCACCTTTGTGATACATTTTGGGATAGTACCTAAAGTTTAAAGCAGAAATTGGGGCACTTTTGAAATTTTCATTTTAGACCAAAATCAACAGGTCCGGGGCTTAGGGAATTTCTCATATGCCACAAAACAGTTGAAGCTACTGTTCAAAAATTATGCTCTGAAATCAACTTCTGTCACCTTAGTGATACATTTTGGGATAGTACCTAAACTTTAAAGCAGAAATTGGGGCACTTTTAAAATTTTCATTTTTGACCAAAATCGACAGGTCCGGGGCTTAGGGAATTTCTCATATGCCACAAAACGGTTGAAGCTACTGTTCAAAAATTATGCTCTGAAATCAACTTCTGTCACCTTAGTGATACATTTTGGGATAGTACCTAAAGTTTAAAGCAGAAATTGGGGCACTTTTGAAATTTTCATTTTTGACCAAAATTGACAGGTCCGGGGCTTAGGGAATTTCTCATATGCCACAAAACGGTTGAAGCTCCTGTTCAAAAATGATGCTCCATAATCAACTTCTGTCACCTTAGTGATACATTTTGGGATAGTACCTAAAGTTTAAAGCAGAAATTGGGGCACTTTTGAAATTTTCATTTTTGACCAAAATCGACAGGTTCGGGGCTTAGGGAATTTACCATATGCCACAAAACAGTTGAAGCTACTGTTCAAAAATTATGCTCTGAAATCAACTTCTGTCACCTCAGTGATACATTTTGGGATAGTACCTAAACTTTAAAGCAGAAATTGGGGCACTTTTGAAATTTTCATTTTTGACCAAAATCGACAGGTCCGGGGCTTAGGGAATTTCTCATATGCCACAAAACAGTTGAAGCTCCTGTTCAAAAATTATGCTCCATAATCAACTTCTGTCACCTTAGTGATACATTTTGGGATAGTACCTAAACTTTAAAGCAGAAATTGGGGCACTTTTAAAATTTTCATTTTTGACCAAAATCGACAGGTCCGGGGCTTAGGGAATTCATCATATCCCACAAAACAGTTGAAGCTACTGTTCAAAAATTATGCTCTGAAATCAACTTCTGTCACCTTAGTGATACATTTTGGGATAGTACCTAAAGTTTAAAGCAGAAATTGGGGCACTTTTGAAATTTTAATTTTTGACCAAAATCGACAGGTCCGGGGCTTAGGGAATTTCTCATATGCCACCAAACGGTTGAAGCTCCTGTTCAAAAATTATGCTCCATAATCAACTTCTGTCACCTTAGTGATACATTTTGGGATAGTACCTAAAGTTTAAAGCAGAAATTGGGGCACTTTTGAAATTTTCATTTTTGACCAAAATCGACAGGTCCGGGGGTTAGGGAATTTATCATATGCCACAAAACAGTTGAAGCTACTGTTCAAAAATTATGCTCTGAAATCAACTTCTGTCACCTTAGTGATACATTTTGGGATATTACCTAAAGTTTAAAGCAGAAATTGGGGCACTTTTGAAATTTTCATTTTAGACCAAAATCAACAGGTCCGGGGGTTAGGGAATTTATCATATGCCACAAAACAGTTGAAGCTACTGTTCAAAAATTATGCTCTGAAATCAACTTCTGTCACCTTAGTGATACATTTTGGGATATTACCTAAAGTTTAAAGCAGAAATTGGGGCACTTTTGAAATTTTCATTTTAGACCAAAATCAACAGGTCCGGGGGTTAGGGAATTTATCATATGCCACAAAACAGTTGAAGCTACTGTTCAAAAATTATGCTCTGAAATCAACTTCTGTCACCTTAGTGATACATTTTGGGATATTACCTAAAGTTTAAAGCAGAAATTGGGGCACTTTTGAAATTTTCATTTTTGACCAAAATCGACAGGTCCGGGGGTTAGGGAATTTATCATATGCCACAAAACAGTTGAAGCTACTGTTCAAAAATTATGCTCTGAAATCAACTTCTGTCACCTTAGTGATACATTTTGGGATAGTACCTAAACTTTAAAGCAGAAATTGGGGCACTTTTGAAATTTTCATTTTTGACCAAAATTGACAGGTCCGGGGCTTAGGGAATTTCTCATATGCCACAAAACGGTTGAAGCTACTGTTCAAAAATGATGCTCCGAAATCAACTTCTGTCACCTTAGTGATACATTTTGGGATAGTACCTAAACTTTAAAGCAGAAATTGGGGCACTTTTGAAATTTTCATTTTTGACCAAAATCGACAGGTCCGGGGCTTAGGGAATTTCTCATATGCCACAAAACAGTTGAAGCTCCTGTTCAAAAATTATGCTCCATAATCAACTTCTGTCACCTTAGTGATACATTTTGGGATAGTACCTAAACTTTAAAGCAGAAATTGGGGCACTTTTGAAATTTTCATTTTTGACCAAAATCGACAGGTCCGGGGCTTAGGGAATTTCTCATATGCCACAAAACGGTTGAAGCTACTGTTCAAAAATTATGCTCTGAAATCAACTTCTGTCACCTTAGTGATACATTTTGGGATAGTACCTAAACTTTAAAGCAGAAATTGGGGCACTTTTGAAATTTTCATTTTTGACCAAAATTGACAGGTCCGGGGCTTAGGGAATTTCTCATATGCCACAAAACGGTTGAAGCTACTGTTCAAAAATTATGCTCCGAAATCAACTTCTGTCACCTTAGTGATACATTTTGGGAAAGTACCTAAACTTTAAAGCAGAAATTGGGGCACTTTTGAAATTTTCATTTTTGACCAAAATCGACAGGTCCGGGGCTTAGGGAATTTCTCATATGCCACAAAACGGTTGAAGCTCCTGTTCAAAAATTATGCTCCATAATCAACTTCTGTCACCTTAGTGATACATTTTGGGATAGTACCTAAAGTTTAAAGCAGAAATTGGGGCACTTTTGAAATTTTCATTTTTGACCAAAATCGACAGGTCCGGGGGTTAGGGAATTTATCATATGCCACAAAACAGTTGAAGCTACTGTTCAAAAATTATGCTCTGAAATCAACTTCTGTCACCTTAGTGATACATTTTGGGATAGTACCTAAAGTTTAAAGCAGAAATTGGGGCACTTTTGACATTTTCATTTTTGACCAAAATCGACAGGTCCGGGGGTTAGGGAATTTATCATATGCCACAAAACGGTTGAAGCTCCTGTTCAAAAATTATGCTCCATAATCAACTTCTGTCACCTTAGTGATACATTTTGGGATAGTACCTAAAGTTTAAAGCAGAAATTGGGGCACTTTTGACATTTTCATTTTTGACCAAAATCGACAGGTCCGGGGGTTAGGGAATTTATCATATGCCACAAAACAGTTGAAGCTCCTGTTCAAAAATTATGCTCTGAAATCAACTTCTGTCACCTTAGTGATACATTTTGGGATATTACCTAAAGTTTAAAGCAGAAATTGGGGCACTTTTGAAATTTTCATTTTAGACCAAAATCAACAGGTCCGGGGCTTAGGGAATTTCTCATATGCCACAAAACGGTTGAAGCTACTGTTCAAAAATTATGCTCCGAAATCAACTTCTGTCACCTTAGTGATACATTTTGGGATAGTACCTAAAGTTTAAAGCAGAAATTGGGGCACTTTTGAAATTTTCATTTTTGACCAAAATTGACAGGTCCGGGGCTTATGGAATTTCTCATATGCCACAAAACGGTTGAAGCTCCTGTTCAAAAATGATGCTCCATAATCAACTTCTGTCACCTTAGTGATACATTTTGGGATAGTACCTAAAGTTTAAAGCAGAAATTGGGGCACTTTTGAAATTTTCATTTTTGACCAAAATCGACAGGTCCGGGGGTTAGGGAATTTATCATATGCCACAAAACAGTTGAAGCTACTGTTCAAAAATTATGCTCTGAAATCAACTTCTGTCACCTTAGTGATACATTTTGGGATAGTACCTAAACTTTAAAGCAGAAATTGGGGCACTTTTGAAATTTTCATTTTTGACCAAAATTGACAGGTCCGGGGCTTAGGGAATTTCTCATATGCCACAAAACGGTTGAAGCTACTGTTCAAAAATGATGCTCCAAAATCAACTTCTGTCACCTTAGTGATACATTTTGGGATAGTACCTAAACTTTAAAGCAGAAATTGGGGCACTTTTGAAATTTTCATTTTTGACCAAAATCGACAGGTCCGGGGCTTAGGGAATTTCTCATATGCCACAAAACAGTTGAAGCTCCTGTTCAAAAATTATGCTCCATAATCAACTTCTGTCACCTTAGTGATACATTTTGGGATAGTACCTAAACTTTAAAGCAGAAATTGGGGCACTTTTGAAATTTTCATTTTTGACCAAAATCGACAGGTCCGGGGCTTAGGGAATTTCTCATATGCCACAAAACGGTTGAAGCTACTGTTCAAAAATTATGCTCTGAAATCAACTTCTGTCACCTTAGTGATACATTTTGGGATAGTACCTAAACTTTAAAGCAGAAATTGGGGCACTTTTGAAATTTTCATTTTTGACCAAAATTGACAGGTCCGGGGCTTAGGGAATTTCTCATATGCCACAAAACGGTTGAAGCTACTGTTCAAAAATTATGCTCCGAAATCAACTTCTGTCACCTTAGTGATACATTTTGGGAAAGTACCTAAAGTTTAAAGCAGAAATTGGGGCACTTTTGAAATTTTCATTTTTGACCAAAATCGACAGGTCCGGGGGTTAGGGAATTTATCATATGCCACAAAACAGTTGAAGCTACTGTTCAAAAATTATGCTCTGAAATCAACTTCTGTCACCTTAGTGATACATTTTGGGATAGTACCTAAAGTTTAAAGCAGAAATTGGGGCACTTTTGACATTTTCATTTTTGACCAAAATCGACAGGTCCGGGGGTTAGGGAATTTATCATATGCCACAAAACAGTTGAAGCTCCTGTTCAAAAATTATGCTCTGAAATCAACTTCTGTCACCTTAGTGATACATTTTGGGATATTACCTAAAGTTTAAAGCAGAAATTGGGGCACTTTTGAAATTTTCATTTTAGACCAAAATCAACAGGTCCGGGGCTTAGGGAATTTCTCATATGCCACAAAACGGTTGAAGCTACTGTTCAAAAATTATGCTCCGAAATCAACTTCTGTCACCTTAGTGATACATTTTGGGATAGTACCTAAAGTTTAAAGCAGAAATTGGGGCACTTTTGAAATTTTCATTTTTGACCAAAATCGACAGGTCCGGGGCTTAGGGAATTTCTCATATGCCACAAAACGGTTGAAGCTACTGTTCAAAAATTATGCTCCGAAATCAACTTCTGTCACCTTAGTGATACATTTTGGGATAGTACCTAAAGTTTAAAGCAAAAATTGGGGCACTTTTGAAATTTTCATTTTTGACCAAAATCGACAGGTCCGGGGCTTAGGGAATTTCTCATATGCCACAAAACGGTTGAAGCTACTGTTCAAAAATTATGCTCTGAAATCAACTTCTGTCACCTTAGTGATACATTTTGGGATAGTACCTAAAGTTTAAAGCAGAAATTGGGGCACTTTTGAAATTTTCATTTTTGACCAAAATCGACAGGTCCGGGGCTTAGGGAATTTCTCATATGCCACAAAACAGTTGAAGCTCCTGTTCAAAAATTATGCTCCATAATCAACTTCTGTCACCTTAGTGATACATTTTGGGATAGTACCTAAACTTTAAAGCAGAAATTGGGGCACTTTTGAAATTTTCATTTTTGACCAAAATCGACAAGTCCGGGGCTTAGGGAATTTCTCATATGCCACAAAACGGTTGAAGCTACTGTTCAAAAATTATGCTCTGAAATCAACTTCTGTCACCTTAGTGATACATTTTGGGATAGTACCTAAACTTTAAAGCAGAAATTGGGGCACTTTTGAAATTTTCATTTTTGACCAAAATCGACAGGTCCGGGGGTTAGGGAATTTATCATATGCCACAAAACAGTTGAAGCTACTGTTCAAAAATTATGCTCTGAAATCAACTTCTGTCACCTTAGTGATACATTTTGGGATAGTACCTAAAGTTTAAAGCAGAAATTGGGGCACTTTTGAAATTTTCATTTTTGAACAAAATCGACAGGTCCGGGGCTTAGGGAATTTCTCATATGCCACAAAACAGTTGAAGCTCCTGTTCAAAATTTATGCTCCGAAATCAACTTCTGTCACCTTAGTGATACATTTTGGGATATTACCTAAAGTTTAAAGCAGAAATTGGGGCACTTTTGAAATTTTCATTTTTGACCAAAATTGACAGGTCCGGGGCTTAGGGAATTTCTCATATGCCACAAAACGGTTGAAGCTCCTGTTCAAAAAAGATGCTCCATAATCAACTTCTGTCACCTTAGTGATACATTTTGGGATAGTACCTAAAGTTTAAAGCAGAAATTGGGGCACTTTTGAAATTTTCATTTTTGACCAAAATCGACAGGTTCCGGGCTTAGGGAATTTCTCATATGCCACAAAACAGTTGAAGCTCCTGTTCAAAAATTATGCTCTGAAATCAACTTCTGTCACCTTAGTGATACATTTTGGGATAGTACCTAAAGTTTAAAGCAGAAATTGGGGCACTTTTGAAATTTTCATTTTTGACCAAAATCGACAGGTCCGGGGCTTAGGGAATTTCTCATATGCCACAAAACAGTTGAAGCTCCTGTTCAAAATTTATGCTCCGAAATCAACTTCTGTCACCTTAGTGATACATTTTGGGATATTACCTAAAGTTTAAAGCAGAAATTGGGGCACTTTTGAAATTTTCATTTTAGACCAAAATCAACAGGTCCGGGGCTTAGGGAATTTCTCATATGCCACAAAACGGTTGAAGCTACTGTTCAAAAATTATGCTCCGAAATCAACTTCTGTCACCTTAGTGATACATTTTGGGATAGTACCTAAAGTTTAAAGCAGAAATTGGGGCACTTTTGAAATTTTCATTTTTGACCAAAATCGACAGGTCCGGGGCTTAGGGAATTTCTCATATGCCACAAAACGGTTGAAGCTCCTGTTCAAAAATTATGCTCCGAAATCAACTTCTGTCACCTTAGTGATACATTTTGGGATAGTACCTAAAGTTTAAAGCAGAAATTGGGGCACTTTTGAAATTTTCATTTTTGACCAAAATTGACAGGTCCGGGGCTTAGGGAATTCATCATATCCCACAAAACAGTTGAAGCTACTGTTCAAAAATTATGCTCTGAAATCAACTTCTGTCACCTTAGTGATACATTTTGGGATAGTACCTAAAGTTTAAAGCAGAAATTGGGGCACTTTTGAAATTTTCATTTTTGACCAAAATCGACAGGTCCGGGCCTTAGGGAATTTCTCATATGCCACAAAACAGTTGAAGCTCCTGTTCAAAAATTATGCTCCGAAATCAACTTCTGTCACCTTAGTGATACATTTTGGGATAGTACCTAAAGTTTAAAGCAGAAATTGGGGCACTTTTGAAATTTTCATTTTTGACCAAAATCGACAGGTCCGGGGCTTAGGGAATTTCTCATATGCCACAAAACAAAACAGTTGAAGCTCCTGTTCAAAAATTATGCTCCATAATCAACTTCTGTCACCTTAGTGATACATTTTGGGATAGTACCTAAACTTTAAAGCAGAAATTGGGGCACTTTTGAAATTTTCATTTTTGACCAAAATCGACAGGTCCGGGGCTTAGGGAATTTCTCATATGCCACAAAACAAAACAGTTGAAGCTCCTGTTCAAAAATTATGCTCCATAATCAACTTCTGTCACCTTAGTGATACATTTTGGGATAGTACCTAAACTTTAAAGCAGAAATTGGGGCACTTTTGAAATTTTCATTTTTGACCAAAATTGACAGGTCCGGGGCTTAGGGAATTTCTCATATGCCACAAAACGGTTGAAGCTCCTGTTCAAAAATTATGCTCCATAATCAACTTCTGTCACCTTAGTGATACATTTTGGGATAGTACCTAAAGTTTGAAGCAGAAATTGGGGCACTTTTGAAATTTTCATTTTTGACCAAAATCGACAGGTCCGGGGCTTAGGGAATTTCTCATATGCCACAAAACGGTTGAAGCTCCTGTTCAAAAATTATGCTCCATAATCAACTTCTGTCACCTTAGTGATACATTTTGGGATAGTACCTAAAGTTTAAAGCAGAAATTGGGGCACTTTTGAAATTTTCATTTTTGACCAAAATCGACAGGTCCGGGGGTTAGGGAATTTATCATATGCCACAAAACAGTTGAAGCTACTGTTCAAAAATTATGCTCTGAAATCAACTTCTGTCACCTTTGTGATACATTTTGGGATAGTACCTAAAGTTTAAAGCAGAAATTGGGGCACTTTTGAAATTTTCATTTTTGACCAAAATCGACAGGTCCGGGGCTTAGGGAATTTCTCATATGCCACAAAACAGTTGAAGCTCCTGTTCAAAATTTATGCTCCGAAATCAACTTCTGTCACCTTAGTGATACATTTTGGGATATTACCTAAAGTTTAAAGCAGAAATTGGGGCACTTTTGAAATTTTCATTTTAGACCAAAATCAACAGGTCCGGGGCTTAGGGAATTTCTCATATGCCACAAAACGGTTGAAGCTACTGTTCAAAAATTATGCTCCGAAATCAACTTCTGTCACCTTAGTGATACATTTTGGGATAGTACCTAAACTTTAAAGCAGAAATTGGGGCACTTTTGAAATTTTCATTTTTGACCAAAATTGACAGGTCCGGGGCTTAGGGAATTTCTCATATGCCACAAAACGGTTGAAGCTCCTGTTCAAAAATTATGCTCATTAATCAACTTCTGTCACCTTAGTGATACATTTTGGGATAGTACCTAAAGTTTAAAGCAGAAATTGGGGCACTTTTGAAATTTTCATTTTTGACCAAAATCGACAGGATCGGGGGTTAGGGAATTTATCATATGCCACAAAACAGTTGAAGCTACTGTTCAAAAATTATGCTCTGAAATCAACTTCTGTCACCTTTGTGATACATTTTGGGATAGTACCTAAAGTTTAAAGCAGAAATTGGGGCACTTTTGAAATTTTCATTTTAGACCAAAATCAACAGGTCCGGGGCTTAGGGAATTTCTCATATGCCACAAAACAGTTGAAGCTACTGTTCAAAAATTATGCTCTGAAATCAACTTCTGTCACCTTAGTGATACATTTTGGGATAGTACCTAAACTTTAAAGCAGAAATTGGGGCACTTTTAAAATTTTCATTTTTGACCAAAATCGACAGGTCCGGGGCTTAGGGAATTTCTCATATGCCACAAAACGGTTGAAGCTACTGTTCAAAAATTATGCTCTGAAATCAACTTCTGTCACCTTAGTGATACATTTTGGGATAGTACCTAAAGTTTAAAGCAGAAATTGGGGCACTTTTGACATTTTCATTTTTGACCAAAATCGACAGGTCCGGGGGTTAGGGAATTTATCATATGCCACAAAACAGTTGAAGCTCCTGTTCAAAAATTATGCTCTGAAATCAACTTCTGTCACCTTAGTGATACATTTTGGGATATTACCTAAAGTTTAAAGCAGAAATTGGGGCACTTTTGAAATTTTCATTTTAGACCAAAATCAACAGGTCCGGGGCTTAGGGAATTTCTCATATGCCACAAAACGGTTGAAGCTACTGTTCAAAAATTATGCTCCGAAATCAACTTCTGTCACCTTAGTGATACATTTTGGGATAGTACCTAAAGTTTAAAGCAGAAATTGGGGCACTTTTGAAATTTTCATTTTTGACCAAAATCGACAGGTCCGGGGCTTAGGGAATTTCTCATATGCCACAAAACGGTTGAAGCTACTGTTCAAAAATTATGCTCCGAAATCAACTTCTGTCACCTTAGTGATACATTTTGGGATAGTACCTAAAGTTTAAAGCAAAAATTGGGGCACTTTTGAAATTTTCATTTTTGACCAAAATCGACAGGTCCGGGGCTTAGGGAATTTCTCATATGCCACAAAACGGTTGAAGCTACTGTTCAAAAATTATGCTCTGAAATCAACTTCTGTCACCTTAGTGATACATTTTGGGATAGTACCTAAAGTTTAAAGCAGAAATTGGGGCACTTTTGAAATTTTCATTTTTGACCAAAATCGACAGGTCCGGGGCTTAGGGAATTTCTCATATGCCACAAAACAGTTGAAGCTCCTGTTCAAAAATTATGCTCCATAATCAACTTCTGTCACCTTAGTGATACATTTTGGGATAGTACCTAAACTTTAAAGCAGAAATTGGGGCACTTTTGAAATTTTCATTTTTGACCAAAATCGACAAGTCCGGGGCTTAGGGAATTTCTCATATGCCACAAAACGGTTGAAGCTACTGTTCAAAAATTATGCTCTGAAATCAACTTCTGTCACCTTAGTGATACATTTTGGGATAGTACCTAAACTTTAAAGCAGAAATTGGGGCACTTTTGAAATTTTCATTTTTGACCAAAATCGACAGGTCCGGGGGTTAGGGAATTTATCATATGCCACAAAACAGTTGAAGCTACTGTTCAAAAATTATGCTCTGAAATCAACTTCTGTCACCTTAGTGATACATTTTGGGATAGTACCTAAAGTTTAAAGCAGAAATTGGGGCACTTTTGAAATTTTCATTTTTGAACAAAATCGACAGGTCCGGGGCTTAGGGAATTTCTCATATGCCACAAAACAGTTGAAGCTCCTGTTCAAAATTTATGCTCCGAAATCAACTTCTGTCACCTTAGTGATACATTTTGGGATATTACCTAAAGTTTAAAGCAGAAATTGGGGCACTTTTGAAATTTTCATTTTTGACCAAAATTGACAGGTCCGGGGCTTAGGGAATTTCTCATATGCCACAAAACGGTTGAAGCTCCTGTTCAAAAAAGATGCTCCATAATCAACTTCTGTCACCTTAGTGATACATTTTGGGATAGTACCTAAAGTTTAAAGCAGAAATTGGGGCACTTTTGAAATTTTCATTTTTGACCAAAATCGACAGGTTCCGGGCTTAGGGAATTTCTCATATGCCACAAAACAGTTGAAGCTCCTGTTCAAAAATTATGCTCTGAAATCAACTTCTGTCACCTTAGTGATACATTTTGGGATAGTACCTAAAGTTTAAAGCAGAAATTGGGGCACTTTTGAAATTTTCATTTTTGACCAAAATCGACAGGTCCGGGGCTTAGGGAATTTCTCATATGCCACAAAACAGTTGAAGCTCCTGTTCAAAATTTATGCTCCGAAATCAACTTCTGTCACCTTAGTGATACATTTTGGGATATTACCTAAAGTTTAAAGCAGAAATTGGGGCACTTTTGAAATTTTCATTTTAGACCAAAATCAACAGGTCCGGGGCTTAGGGAATTTCTCATATGCCACAAAACGGTTGAAGCTACTGTTCAAAAATTATGCTCCGAAATCAACTTCTGTCACCTTAGTGATACATTTTGGGATAGTACCTAAAGTTTAAAGCAGAAATTGGGGCACTTTTGAAATTTTCATTTTTGACCAAAATCGACAGGTCCGGGGCTTAGGGAATTTCTCATATGCCACAAAACGGTTGAAGCTCCTGTTCAAAAATTATGCTCCGAAATCAACTTCTGTCACCTTAGTGATACATTTTGGGATAGTACCTAAAGTTTAAAGCAGAAATTGGGGCACTTTTGAAATTTTCATTTTTGACCAAAATTGACAGGTCCGGGGCTTAGGGAATTCATCATATCCCACAAAACAGTTGAAGCTACTGTTCAAAAATTATGCTCTGAAATCAACTTCTGTCACCTTAGTGATACATTTTGGGATAGTACCTAAAGTTTAAAGCAGAAATTGGGGCACTTTTGAAATTTTCATTTTTGACCAAAATCGACAGGTCCGGGCCTTAGGGAATTTCTCATATGCCACAAAACAGTTGAAGCTCCTGTTCAAAAATTATGCTCCGAAATCAACTTCTGTCACCTTAGTGATACATTTTGGGATAGTACCTAAAGTTTAAAGCAGAAATTGGGGCACTTTTGAAATTTTCATTTTTGACCAAAATCGACAGGTCCGGGGCTTAGGGAATTTCTCATATGCCACAAAACAAAACAGTTGAAGCTCCTGTTCAAAAATTATGCTCCATAATCAACTTCTGTCACCTTAGTGATACATTTTGGGATAGTACCTAAACTTTAAAGCAGAAATTGGGGCACTTTTGAAATTTTCATTTTTGACCAAAATCGACAGGTCCGGGGCTTAGGGAATTTCTCATATGCCACAAAACAAAACAGTTGAAGCTCCTGTTCAAAAATTATGCTCCATAATCAACTTCTGTCACCTTAGTGATACATTTTGGGATAGTACCTAAACTTTAAAGCAGAAATTGGGGCACTTTTGAAATTTTCATTTTTGACCAAAATTGACAGGTCCGGGGCTTAGGGAATTTCTCATATGCCACAAAACGGTTGAAGCTCCTGTTCAAAAATTATGCTCCATAATCAACTTCTGTCACCTTAGTGATACATTTTGGGATAGTACCTAAAGTTTGAAGCAGAAATTGGGGCACTTTTGAAATTTTCATTTTTGACCAAAATCGACAGGTCCGGGGCTTAGGGAATTTCTCATATGCCACAAAACGGTTGAAGCTCCTGTTCAAAAATTATGCTCCATAATCAACTTCTGTCACCTTAGTGATACATTTTGGGATAGTACCTAAAGTTTAAAGCAGAAATTGGGGCACTTTTGAAATTTTCATTTTTGACCAAAATCGACAGGTCCGGGGGTTAGGGAATTTATCATATGCCACAAAACAGTTGAAGCTACTGTTCAAAAATTATGCTCTGAAATCAACTTCTGTCACCTTTGTGATACATTTTGGGATAGTACCTAAAGTTTAAAGCAGAAATTGGGGCACTTTTGAAATTTTCATTTTTGACCAAAATCGACAGGTCCGGGGCTTAGGGAATTTCTCATATGCCACAAAACAGTTGAAGCTCCTGTTCAAAATTTATGCTCCGAAATCAACTTCTGTCACCTTAGTGATACATTTTGGGATATTACCTAAAGTTTAAAGCAGAAATTGGGGCACTTTTGAAATTTTCATTTTAGACCAAAATCAACAGGTCCGGGGCTTAGGGAATTTCTCATATGCCACAAAACGGTTGAAGCTACTGTTCAAAAATTATGCTCCGAAATCAACTTCTGTCACCTTAGTGATACATTTTGGGATAGTACCTAAACTTTAAAGCAGAAATTGGGGCACTTTTGAAATTTTCATTTTTGACCAAAATTGACAGGTCCGGGGCTTAGGGAATTTCTCATATGCCACAAAACGGTTGAAGCTCCTGTTCAAAAATTATGCTCATTAATCAACTTCTGTCACCTTAGTGATACATTTTGGGATAGTACCTAAAGTTTAAAGCAGAAATTGGGGCACTTTTGAAATTTTCATTTTTGACCAAAATCGACAGGATCGGGGGTTAGGGAATTTATCATATGCCACAAAACAGTTGAAGCTACTGTTCAAAAATTATGCTCTGAAATCAACTTCTGTCACCTTTGTGATACATTTTGGGATAGTACCTAAAGTTTAAAGCAGAAATTGGGGCACTTTTGAAATTTTCATTTTAGACCAAAATCAACAGGTCCGGGGCTTAGGGAATTTCTCATATGCCACAAAACAGTTGAAGCTACTGTTCAAAAATTATGCTCTGAAATCAACTTCTGTCACCTTAGTGATACATTTTGGGATAGTACCTAAACTTTAAAGCAGAAATTGGGGCACTTTTAAAATTTTCATTTTTGACCAAAATCGACAGGTCCGGGGCTTAGGGAATTTCTCATATGCCACAAAACGGTTGAAGCTACTGTTCAAAAATTATGCTCTGAAATCAACTTCTGTCACCTTAGTGATACATTTTGGGATAGTACCTAAAGTTTAAAGCAGAAATTGGGGCACTTTTGAAATTTTCATTTTTGACCAAAATTGACAGGTCCGGGGCTTAGGGAATTTCTCATATGCCACAAAACGGTTGAAGCTCCTGTTCAAAAATGATGCTCCATAATCAACTTCTGTCACCTTAGTGATACATTTTGGGATAGTACCTAAAGTTTAAAGCAGAAATTGGGGCACTTTTGAAATTTTCATTTTTGACCAAAATCGACAGGTTCGGGGCTTAGGGAATTTACCATATGCCACAAAACAGTTGAAGCTACTGTTCAAAAATTATGCTCTGAAATCAACTTCTGTCACCTCAGTGATACATTTTGGGATAGTACCTAAACTTTAAAGCAGAAATTGGGGCACTTTTGAAATTTTCATTTTTGACCAAAATCGACAGGTCCGGGGCTTAGGGAATTTCTCATATGCCACAAAACAGTTGAAGCTCCTGTTCAAAAATTATGCTCCATAATCAACTTCTGTCACCTTAGTGATACATTTTGGGATAGTACCTAAACTTTAAAGCAGAAATTGGGGCACTTTTAAAATTTTCATTTTTGACCAAAATCGACAGGTCCGGGGCTTAGGGAATTTCTCATATGCCACAAAACGGTTGAAGCTACTGTTCAAAAATTATGCTCTGAAATCAACTTCTGTCACCTTAGTGATACATTTTGGGATAGTACCTAAACTTTAAAGCAGAAATTGGGGCACTTTTGAAATTTTCATTTTTGACCAAAATCGACAGGTCCGGGGCTTAGGGAATTCATCATATCCCACAAAACAGTTGAAGCTACTGTTCAAAAATTATGCTCTGAAATCAACTTCTGTCACCTTAGTGATACATTTTGGGATAGTACCTAAAGTTTAAAGCAGAAATTGGGGCACTTTTGAAATTTTAATTTTTGACCAAAATCGACAGGTCCGGGGCTTAGGGAATTTCTCATATGCCACCAAACGGTTGAAGCTCCTGTTCAAAAATTATGCTCCATAATCAACTTCTGTCACCTTAGTGATACATTTTGGGATAGTACCTAAAGTTTAAAGCAGAAATTGGGGCACTTTTGAAATTTTCATTTTTGACCAAAATCGACAGGTCCGGGGGTTAGGGAATTTATCATATGCCACAAAACAGTTGAAGCTACTGTTCAAAAATTATGCTCTGAAATCAACTTCTGTCACCTTAGTGATACATTTTGGGATATTACCTAAAGTTTAAAGCAGAAATTGGGGCACTTTTGAAATTTTCATTTTAGACCAAAATCAACAGGTCCGGGGGTTAGGGAATTTATCATATGCCACAAAACAGTTGAAGCTACTGTTCAAAAATTATGCTCTGAAATCAACTTCTGTCACCTTAGTGATACATTTTGGGATATTACCTAAAGTTTAAAGCAGAAATTGGGGCACTTTTGAAATTTTCATTTTAGACCAAAATCAACAGGTCCGGGGGTTAGGGAATTTATCATATGCCACAAAACAGTTGAAGCTACTGTTCAAAAATTATGCTCTGAAATCAACTTCTGTCACCTTAGTGATACATTTTGGGATATTACCTAAAGTTTAAAGCAGAAATTGGGGCACTTTTGAAATTTTCATTTTTGACCAAAATCGACAGGTCCGGGGGTTAGGGAATTTATCATATGCCACAAAACAGTTGAAGCTACTGTTCAAAAATTATGCTCTGAAATCAACTTCTGTCACCTTAGTGATACATTTTGGGATAGTACCTAAACTTTAAAGCAGAAATTGGGGCACTTTTGAAATTTTCATTTTTGACCAAAATTGACAGGTCCGGGGCTTAGGGAATTTCTCATATGCCACAAAACGGTTGAAGCTACTGTTCAAAAATGATGCTCCGAAATCAACTTCTGTCACCTTAGTGATACATTTTGGGATAGTACCTAAACTTTAAAGCAGAAATTGGGGCACTTTTGAAATTTTCATTTTTGACCAAAATCGACAGGTCCGGGGCTTAGGGAATTTCTCATATGCCACAAAACAGTTGAAGCTCCTGTTCAAAAATTATGCTCCATAATCAACTTCTGTCACCTTAGTGATACATTTTGGGATAGTACCTAAACTTTAAAGCAGAAATTGGGGCACTTTTGAAATTTTCATTTTTGACCAAAATCGACAGGTCCGGGGCTTAGGGAATTTCTCATATGCCACAAAACGGTTGAAGCTACTGTTCAAAAATTATGCTCTGAAATCAACTTCTGTCACCTTAGTGATACATTTTGGGATAGTACCTAAACTTTAAAGCAGAAATTGGGGCACTTTTGAAATTTTCATTTTTGACCAAAATTGACAGGTCCGGGGCTTAGGGAATTTCTCATATGCCACAAAACGGTTGAAGCTACTGTTCAAAAATTATGCTCCGAAATCAACTTCTGTCACCTTAGTGATACATTTTGGGAAAGTACCTAAACTTTAAAGCAGAAATTGGGGCACTTTTGAAATTTTCATTTTTGACCAAAATCGACAGGTCCGGGGCTTAGGGAATTTCTCATATGCCACAAAACGGTTGAAGCTCCTGTTCAAAAATTATGCTCCATAATCAACTTCTGTCACCTTAGTGATACATTTTGGGATAGTACCTAAAGTTTAAAGCAGAAATTGGGGCACTTTTGAAATTTTCATTTTTGACCAAAATCGACAGGTCCGGGGGTTAGGGAATTTATCATATGCCACAAAACAGTTGAAGCTACTGTTCAAAAATTATGCTCTGAAATCAACTTCTGTCACCTTAGTGATACATTTTGGGATAGTACCTAAAGTTTAAAGCAGAAATTGGGGCACTTTTGACATTTTCATTTTTGACCAAAATCGACAGGTCCGGGGGTTAGGGAATTTATCATATGCCACAAAACGGTTGAAGCTCCTGTTCAAAAATTATGCTCCATAATCAACTTCTGTCACCTTAGTGATACATTTTAGGATAGTACCTAAAGTTTAAAGCAGAAATTGGGGCACTTTTGACATTTTCATTTTTGACCAAAATCGACAGGTCCGGGGGTTAGGGAATTTATCATATGCCACAAAACAGTTGAAGCTCCTGTTCAAAAATTATGCTCTGAAATCAACTTCTGTCACCTTAGTGATACATTTTGGGATATTACCTAAAGTTTAAAGCAGAAATTGGGGCACTTTTGAAATTTTCATTTTAGACCAAAATCAACAGGTCCGGGGCTTAGGGAATTTCTCATATGCCACAAAACGGTTGAAGCTACTGTTCAAAAATTATGCTCCGAAATCAACTTCTGTCACCTTAGTGATACATTTTGGGATAGTACCTAAAGTTTAAAGCAGAAATTGGGGCACTTTTGAAATTTTCATTTTTGACCAAAATTGACAGGTCCGGGGCTTATGGAATTTCTCATATGCCACAAAACGGTTGAAGCTCCTGTTCAAAAATGATGCTCCATAATCAACTTCTGTCACCTTAGTGATACATTTTGGGATAGTACCTAAAGTTTAAAGCAGAAATTGGGGCACTTTTGAAATTTTCATTTTTGACCAAAATCGACAGGTCCGGGGCTTAGGGAATTTACCATATGCCACAAAACAGTTGAAGCTACTGTTCAAAAATTATGCTCTGAAATCAACTTCTGTCACCTTAGTGATACATTTTGGGATAGTACCTAAAGTTTAAAGCAGAAATTGGGGCACTTTTGAAATTTTCATTTTTGACCAAAATCGACAGGTCCGGGGCTTAGGGAATTTCTCATATGCCACAAAACGGTTGAAGCTACTGTTCAAAAATTATGCTCCGAAATCAACTTCTGTCACCTTAGTGATACATTTTGGGATAGTACCTAAAGTTTAAAGCAGAAATTGGGGCACTTTTGAAATTTTCATTTTTGACCAAAATCGACAGGTCCGGGGCTTAGGGAATTTCTCATATGCCACAAAACGGTTGAAGCTACTGTTCAAAAATTATGCTCCGAAATCAACTTCTGTCACCTTAGTGATACATTTTGGGATAGTACCTAAACTTTAAAGCAGAAATTGGGGCACTTTTGAAATTTTCATTTTTGACCAAAATCGACAGGTCCGGGGGTTAGGGAATTTATCATATGCCACAAAACAGTTGAAGCTACTGTTCAAAAATTATGCTCTGAAATCAACTTCTGTCACCTTAGTGATACATTTTGGGATAGTACCTAAAGTTTAAAGCAGAAATTGGGGCACTTTTGAAATTTTCATTTTTGACCAAAATCGACAGGTCCGGGGCTTAGGGAATTTACCATATGCCACAAAACAGTTGAAGCTACTGTTCAAAAATTATGCTCTGAAATCAACTTCTGTCACCTCAGTGATACATTTTGGGATAGTACCTAAACTTTAAAGCAGAAATTGGGGCACTTTTGAAATTTTCATTTTTGACCAAAATCGACAGGTCCGGGGCTTAGGGAATTTCTCATATGCCACAAAACAGTTGAAGCTCCTGTTCAAAAATTATGCTCCATAATCAACTTCTGTCACCTTAGTGATACATTTTGGGATAGTACCTAAACTTTAAAGCAGAAATTGGGGCACTTTTAAAATTTTCATTTTTGACCAAAATCGACAGGTCCGGGGCTTAGGGAATTTCTCATATGCCACAAAACGGTTGAAGCTACTATTCAAAAATTATGCTCTGAAATCAACTTCTGTCACCTTAGTGATACATTTTGGGATAGTACCTAAACTTTAAAGCAGAAATTGGGGCACTTTTGAAATTTTCATTTTTGACCAAAATCGACAGGTCCGGGGGTTAGGGAATTTATCATATGCCACAAAACAGTTGAAGCTACTGTTCAAAAATTATGCTCTGAAATCAACTTCTGTCACCTTAGTGATACATTTTGGGATAGTACCTAAACTTTAAAGCAGAAATTGGGGCACTTTTGAAATTTTCATTTTTGACCAAAATTGACAGGTCCGGGGCTTAGGGAATTTCTCATATGCCACAAAACGGTTGAAGCTACTGTTCAAAAATGATGCTCCGAAATCAACTTCTGTCACCTTAGTGATACATTTTGGGATAGTACCTAAACTTTAAAGCAGAAATTGGGGCACTTTTGAAATTTTCATTTTTGACCAAAATCGACAGGTCCGGGGCTTAGGGAATTTCTCATATGCCACAAAACAGTTGAAGCTCCTGTTCAAAAATTATGCTCCATAATCAACTTCTGTCACCTTAGTGATACATTTTGGGATAGTACCTAAACTTTAAAGCAGAAATTGGGGCACTTTTGAAATTTTCATTTTTGACCAAAATCGACAGGTCCGGGGCTTAGGGAATTTCTCATATGCCACAAAACGGTTGAAGCTACTGTTCAAAAATTATGCTCTGAAATCAACTTCTGTCACCTTAGTGATACATTTTGGGATAGTACCTAAACTTTAAAGCAGAAATTGGGGCACTTTTGAAATTTTCATTTTTGACCAAAATTGACAGGTCCGGGGCTTAGGGAATTTCTCATATGCCACAAAACGGTTGAAGCTACTGTTCAAAAATTATGCTCCGAAATCAACTTCTGTCACCTTAGTGATACATTTTGGGAAAGTACCTAAACTTTAAAGCAGAAATTGGGGCACTTTTGAAATTTTCATTTTTGACCAAAATCGACAGGTCCGGGGCTTAGGGAATTTCTCATATGCCACAAAACGGTTGAAGCTCCTGTTCAAAAATTATGCTCCATAATCAACTTCTGTCACCTTAGTGATACATTTTGGGATAGTACCTAAAGTTTAAAGCAGAAATTGGGGCACTTTTGAAATTTTCATTTTTGACCAAAATCGACAGGTCCGGGGGTTAGGGAATTTATCATATGCCACAAAACAGTTGAAGCTACTGTTCAAAAATTATGCTCTGAAATCAACTTCTGTCACCTTAGTGATACATTTTGGGATAGTACCTAAAGTTTAAAGCAGAAATTGGGGCACTTTTGACATTTTCATTTTTGACCAAAATCGACAGGTCCGGGGGTTAGGGAATTTATCATATGCCACAAAACGGTTGAAGCTCCTGTTCAAAAATTATGCTCCATAATCAACTTCTGTCACCTTAGTGATACATTTTGGGATAGTACCTAAAGTTTAAAGCAGAAATTGGGGCACTTTTGACATTTTCATTTTTGACCAAAATCGACAGGTCCGGGGGTTAGGGAATTTATCATATGCCACAAAACAGTTGAAGCTCCTGTTCAAAAATTATGCTCTGAAATCAACTTCTGTCACCTTAGTGATACATTTTGGGATATTACCTAAAGTTTAAAGCAGAAATTGGGGCACTTTTGAAATTTTCATTTTAGACCAAAATCAACAGGTCCGGGGCTTAGGGAATTTCTCATATGCCACAAAACGGTTGAAGCTACTGTTCAAAAATTATGCTCCGAAATCAACTTCTGTCACCTTAGTGATACATTTTGGGATAGTACCTAAAGTTTAAAGCAGAAATTGGGGCACTTTTGAAATTTTCATTTTTGACCAAAATTGACAGGTCCGGGGCTTATGGAATTTCTCATATGCCACAAAACGGTTGAAGCTCCTGTTCAAAAATGATGCTCCATAATCAACTTCTGTCACCTTAGTGATACATTTTGGGATAGTACCTAAAGTTTAAAGCAGAAATTGGGGCACTTTTGAAATTTTCATTTTTGACCAAAATCGACAGGTCCGGGGCTTAGGGAATTTACCATATGCCACAAAACAGTTGAAGCTACTGTTCAAAAATTATGCTCTGAAATCAACTTCTGTCACCTTAGTGATACATTTTGGGATAGTACCTAAAGTTTAAAGCAGAAATTGGGGCACTTTTGAAATTTTCATTTTTGACCAAAATCGACAGGTCCGGGGCTTAGGGAATTTCTCATATGCCACAAAACGGTTGAAGCTACTGTTCAAAAATTATGCTCCGAAATCAACTTCTGTCACCTTAGTGATACATTTTGGGATAGTACCTAAAGTTTAAAGCAGAAATTGGGGCACTTTTGAAATTTTCATTTTTGACCAAAATCGACAGGTCCGGGGCTTAGGGAATTTCTCATATGCCACAAAACGGTTGAAGCTACTGTTCAAAAATTATGCTCCGAAATCAACTTCTGTCACCTTAGTGATACATTTTGGGATAGTACCTAAACTTTAAAGCAGAAATTGGGGCACTTTTGAAATTTTCATTTTTGACCAAAATCGACAGGTCCGGGGGTTAGGGAATTTATCATATGCCACAAAACAGTTGAAGCTACTGTTCAAAAATTATGCTCTGAAATCAACTTCTGTCACCTTAGTGATACATTTTGGGATAGTACCTAAAGTTTAAAGCAGAAATTGGGGCACTTTTGAAATTTTCATTTTTGACCAAAATCGACAGGTCCGGGGCTTAGGGAATTTACCATATGCCACAAAACAGTTGAAGCTACTGTTCAAAAATTATGCTCTGAAATCAACTTCTGTCACCTCAGTGATACATTTTGGGATAGTACCTAAACTTTAAAGCAGAAATTGGGGCACTTTTGAAATTTTCATTTTTGACCAAAATCGACAGGTCCGGGGCTTAGGGAATTTCTCATATGCCACAAAACAGTTGAAGCTCCTGTTCAAAAATTATGCTCCATAATCAACTTCTGTCACCTTAGTGATACATTTTGGGATAGTACCTAAACTTTAAAGCAGAAATTGGGGCACTTTTAAAATTTTCATTTTTGACCAAAATCGACAGGTCCGGGGCTTAGGGAATTTCTCATATGCCACAAAACGGTTGAAGCTACTATTCAAAAATTATGCTCTGAAATCAACTTCTGTCACCTTAGTGATACATTTTGGGATAGTACCTAAACTTTAAAGCAGAAATTGGGGCACTTTTGAAATTTTCATTTTTGACCAAAATTGACAGGTCCGGGGCTTAGGGAATTTCTCATATGCCACAAAACGGTTGAAGCTACTGTTCAAAAATGATGCTCCGAAATCAACTTCTGTCACCTTAGTGATACATTTTGGGATAGTACCTAAACTTTAAAGCAGAAATTGGGGCACTTTTGAAATTTTCATTTTTGACCAAAATCGACAGGTCCGGGGCTTAGGGAATTTCTCATATGCCACAAAACAGTTGAAGCTCCTGTTCAAAAATTATGCTCCATAATCAACTTCTGTCACCTTAGTGATACATTTTGGGATAGTACCTAAACTTTAAAGCAGAAATTGGGGCACTTTTGAAATTTTCATTTTTGACCAAAATCGACAGGTCCGGGGCTTAGGGAATTTCTCATATGCCACAAAACGGTTGAAGCTACTGTTCAAAAATTATGCTCTGAAATCAACTTCTGTCACCTTAGTGATACATTTTGGGATAGTACCTAAACTTTAAAGCAGAAATTGGGGCACTTTTGAAATTTTCATTTTTGACCAAAATTGACAGGTCCGGGGCTTAGGGAATTTCTCATATGCCACAAAACGGTTGAAGCTACTGTTCAAAAATTATGCTCCGAAATCAACTTCTGTCACCTTAGTGATACATTTTGGGAAAGTACCTAAACTTTAAAGCAGAAATTGGGGCACTTTTGAAATTTTCATTTTTGACCAAAATCGACAGGTCCGGGGCTTAGGGAATTTCTCATATGCCACAAAACGGTTGAAGCTCCTGTTCAAAAATTATGCTCCATAATCAACTTCTGTCACCTTAGTGATACATTTTGGGATAGTACCTAAAGTTTAAAGCAGAAATTGGGGCACTTTTGAAATTTTCATTTTTGACCAAAATCGACAGGTCCGGGGGTTAGGGAATTTATCATATGCCACAAAACAGTTGAAGCTACTGTTCAAAAATTATGCTCTGAAATCAACTTCTGTCACCTTAGTGATACATTTTGGGATAGTACCTAAAGTTTAAAGCAGAAATTGGGGCACTTTTGACATTTTCATTTTTGACCAAAATCGACAGGTCCGGGGGTTAGGGAATTTATCATATGCCACAAAACGGTTGAAGCTCCTGTTCAAAAATTATGCTCCATAATCAACTTCTGTCACCTTAGTGATACATTTTGGGATAGTACCTAAAGTTTAAAGCAGAAATTGGGGCACTTTTGACATTTTCATTTTTGACCAAAATCGACAGGTCCGGGGGTTAGGGAATTTATCATATGCCACAAAACAGTTGAAGCTCCTGTTCAAAAATTATGCTCTGAAATCAACTTCTGTCACCTTAGTGATACATTTTGGGATATTACCTAAAGTTTAAAGCAGAAATTGGGGCACTTTTGAAATTTTCATTTTAGACCAAAATCAACAGGTCCGGGGCTTAGGGAATTTCTCATATGCCACAAAACGGTTGAAGCTACTGTTCAAAAATTATGCTCCGAAATCAACTTCTGTCACCTTAGTGATACATTTTGGGATAGTACCTAAAGTTTAAAGCAGAAATTGGGGCACTTTTGAAATTTTCATTTTTGACCAAAATTGACAGGTCCGGGGCTTATGGAATTTCTCATATGCCACAAAACGGTTGAAGCTCCTGTTCAAAAATGATGCTCCATAATCAACTTCTGTCACCTTAGTGATACATTTTGGGATAGTACCTAAAGTTTAAAGCAGAAATTGGGGCACTTTTGAAATTTTCATTTTTGACCAAAATCGACAGGTCCGGGGCTTAGGGAATTTACCATATGCCACAAAACAGTTGAAGCTACTGTTCAAAAATTATGCTCTGAAATCAACTTCTGTCACCTTAGTGATACATTTTGGGATAGTACCTAAAGTTTAAAGCAGAAATTGGGGCACTTTTGAAATTTTCATTTTTGACCAAAATCGACAGGTCCGGGGCTTAGGGAATTTCTCATATGCCACAAAACGGTTGAAGCTACTGTTCAAAAATTATGCTCCGAAATCAACTTCTGTCACCTTAGTGATACATTTTGGGATAGTACCTAAAGTTTAAAGCAGAAATTGGGGCACTTTTGAAATTTTCATTTTTGACCAAAATCGACAGGTCCGGGGCTTAGGGAATTTCTCATATGCCACAAAACGGTTGAAGCTACTGTTCAAAAATTATGCTCCGAAATCAACTTCTGTCACCTTAGTGATACATTTTGGGATAGTACCTAAACTTTAAAGCAGAAATTGGGGCACTTTTGAAATTTTCATTTTTGACCAAAATCGACAGGTCCGGGGGTTAGGGAATTTATCATATGCCACAAAACAGTTGAAGCTACTGTTCAAAAATTATGCTCTGAAATCAACTTCTGTCACCTTAGTGATACATTTTGGGATAGTACCTAAAGTTTAAAGCAGAAATTGGGGCACTTTTGAAATTTTCATTTTTGACCAAAATCGACAGGTCCGGGGCTTAGGGAATTTACCATATGCCACAAAACAGTTGAAGCTACTGTTCAAAAATTATGCTCTGAAATCAACTTCTGTCACCTCAGTGATACATTTTGGGATAGTACCTAAACTTTAAAGCAGAAATTGGGGCACTTTTGAAATTTTCATTTTTGACCAAAATCGACAGGTCCGGGGCTTAGGGAATTTCTCATATGCCACAAAACAGTTGAAGCTCCTGTTCAAAAATTATGCTCCATAATCAACTTCTGTCACCTTAGTGATACATTTTGGGATAGTACCTAAACTTTAAAGCAGAAATTGGGGCACTTTTAAAATTTTCATTTTTGACCAAAATCGACAGGTCCGGGGCTTAGGGAATTTCTCATATGCCACAAAACGGTTGAAGCTACTATTCAAAAATTATGCTCTGAAATCAACTTCTGTCACCTTAGTGATACATTTTGGGATAGTACCTAAACTTTAAAGCAGAAATTGGGGCACTTTTGAAATTTTCATTTTTGACCAAAATCGACAGGTCCGGGGGTTAGGGAATTTATCATATGCCACAAAACAGTTGAAGCTACTGTTCAAAAATTATGCTCTGAAATCAACTTCTGTCACCTTAGTGATACATTTTGGGATAGTACCTAAACTTTAAAGCAGAAATTGGGGCACTTTTGAAATTTTCATTTTTGACCAAAATTGACAGGTCCGGGGCTTAGGGAATTTCTCATATGCCACAAAACGGTTGAAGCTACTGTTCAAAAATGATGCTCCGAAATCAACTTCTGTCACCTTAGTGATACATTTTGGGATAGTACCTAAACTTTAAAGCAGAAATTGGGGCACTTTTGAAATTTTCATTTTTGACCAAAATCGACAGGTCCGGGGCTTAGGGAATTTCTCATATGCCACAAAACAGTTGAAGCTCCTGTTCAAAAATTATGCTCCATAATCAACTTCTGTCACCTTAGTGATACATTTTGGGATAGTACCTAAACTTTAAAGCAGAAATTGGGGCACTTTTGAAATTTTCATTTTTGACCAAAATCGACAGGTCCGGGGCTTAGGGAATTTCTCATATGCCACAAAACGGTTGAAGCTACTGTTCAAAAATTATGCTCTGAAATCAACTTCTGTCACCTTAGTGATACATTTTGGGATAGTACCTAAAGTTTAAAGCAGAAATTGGGGCACTTTTGAAATTTTCATTTTTGACCAAAATTGACAGGTCCGGGGCTTAGGGAATTTCTCATATGCCACAAAACGGTTGAAGCTACTGTTCAAAAATTATGCTCCGAAATCAACTTCTGTCACCTTAGTGATACATTTTGGGAAAGTACCTAAACTTTAAAGCAGAAATTGGGGCACTTTTGAAATTTTCATTTTTGACCAAAATCGACAGGTCCGGGGCTTAGGGAATTTCTCATATGCCACAAAACGGTTGAAGCTCCTGTTCAAAAATTATGCTCCATAATCAACTTCTGTCACCTTAGTGATACATTTTGGGATAGTACCTAAAGTTTAAAGCAGAAATTGGGGCACTTTTGAAATTTTCATTTTTGACCAAAATCGACAGGTCCGGGGGTTAGGGAATTTATCATATGCCACAAAACAGTTGAAGCTACTGTTCAAAAATTATGCTCTGAAATCAACTTCTGTCACCTTAGTGATACATTTTGGGATAGTACCTAAAGTTTAAAGCAGAAATTGGGGCACTTTTGACATTTTCATTTTTGACCAAAATCGACAGGTCCGGGGGTTAGGGAATTTATCATATGCCACAAAACGGTTGAAGCTCCTGTTCAAAAATTATGCTCCATAATCAACTTCTGTCACCTTAGTGATACATTTTGGGATAGTACCTAAAGTTTAAAGCAGAAATTGGGGCACTTTTGACATTTTCATTTTTGACCAAAATCGACAGGTCCGGGGGTTAGGGAATTTATCATATGCCACAAAACAGTTGAAGCTCCTGTTCAAAAATTATGCTCTGAAATCAACTTCTGTCACCTTAGTGATACATTTTGGGATATTACCTAAAGTTTAAAGCAGAAATTGGGGCACTTTTGAAATTTTCATTTTAGACCAAAATCAACAGGTCCGGGGCTTAGGGAATTTCTCATATGCCACAAAACGGTTGAAGCTACTGTTCAAAAATTATGCTCCGAAATCAACTTCTGTCACCTTAGTGATACATTTTGGGATAGTACCTAAAGTTTAAAGCAGAAATTGGGGCACTTTTGAAATTTTCATTTTTGACCAAAATTGACAGGTCCGGGGCTTATGGAATTTCTCATATGCCACAAAACGGTTGAAGCTCCTGTTCAAAAATGATGCTCCATAATCAACTTCTGTCACCTTAGTGATACATTTTGGGATAGTACCTAAAGTTTAAAGCAGAAATTGGGGCACTTTTGAAATTTTCATTTTTGACCAAAATCGACAGGTCCGGGGCTTAGGGAATTTACCATATGCCACAAAACAGTTGAAGCTACTGTTCAAAAATTATGCTCTGAAATCAACTTCTGTCACCTTAGTGATACATTTTGGGATAGTACCTAAAGTTTAAAGCAGAAATTGGGGCACTTTTGAAATTTTCATTTTTGACCAAAATCGACAGGTCCGGGGCTTAGGGAATTTCTCATATGCCACAAAACGGTTGAAGCTACTGTTCAAAAATTATGCTCCGAAATCAACTTCTGTCACCTTAGTGATACATTTTGGGATAGTACCTAAAGTTTAAAGCAGAAATTGGGGCACTTTTGAAATTTTCATTTTTGACCAAAATCGACAGGTCCGGGGCTTAGGGAATTTCTCATATGCCACAAAACGGTTGAAGCTACTGTTCAAAAATTATGCTCCGAAATCAACTTCTGTCACCTTAGTGATACATTTTGGGATAGTACCTAAACTTTAAAGCAGAAATTGGGGCACTTTTGAAATTTTCATTTTTGACCAAAATCGACAGGTCCGGGGGTTAGGGAATTTATCATATGCCACAAAACAGTTGAAGCTACTGTTCAAAAATTATGCTCTGAAATCAACTTCTGTCACCTTAGTGATACATTTTGGGATAGTACCTAAAGTTTAAAGCAGAAATTGGGGCACTTTTGAAATTTTCATTTTTGACCAAAATCGACAGGTCCGGGGCTTAGGGAATTTACCATATGCCACAAAACAGTTGAAGCTACTGTTCAAAAATTATGCTCTGAAATCAACTTCTGTCACCTCAGTGATACATTTTGGGATAGTACCTAAACTTTAAAGCAGAAATTGGGGCACTTTTGAAATTTTCATTTTTGACCAAAATCGACAGGTCCGGGGCTTAGGGAATTTCTCATATGCCACAAAACAGTTGAAGCTCCTGTTCAAAAATTATGCTCCATAATCAACTTCTGTCACCTTAGTGATACATTTTGGGATAGTACCTAAACTTTAAAGCAGAAATTGGGGCACTTTTAAAATTTTCATTTTTGACCAAAATCGACAGGTCCGGGGCTTAGGGAATTTCTCATATGCCACAAAACGGTTGAAGCTACTATTCAAAAATTATGCTCTGAAATCAACTTCTGTCACCTTAGTGATACATTTTGGGATAGTACCTAAACTTTAAAGCAGAAATTGGGGCACTTTTGAAATTTTCATTTTTGACCAAAATCGACAGGTCCGGGGCTTAGGGAATTCATCATATCCCACAAAACAGTTGAAGCTACTGTTCAAAAATTATGCTCTGAAATCAACTTCTGTCACCTTAGTGATACATTTTGGGATAGTACCTAAAGTTTAAAGCAGAAATTGGGGCACTTTTGAAATTTTAATTTTTGACCAAAATCGACAGGTCCGGGGCTTAGGGAATTTCTCATATGCCACCAAACGGTTGAAGCTCCTGTTCAAAAATTATGCTCCATAATCAACTTCTGTCACCTTAGTGATACATTTTGGGATAGTACCTAAAGTTTAAAGCAGAAATTGGGGCACTTTTGAAATTTTCATTTTTGACCAAAATCGACAGGTCCGGGGGTTAGGGAATTTATCATATGCCACAAAACAGTTGAAGCTACTGTTCAAAAATTATGCTCTGAAATCAACTTCTGTCACCTTAGTGATACATTTTGGGATATTACCTAAAGTTTAAAGCAGAAATTGGGGCACTTTTGAAATTTTCATTTTAGACCAAAATCAACAGGTCCGGGGGTTAGGGAATTTATCATATGCCACAAAACAGTTGAAGCTACTGTTCAAAAATTATGCTCTGAAATCAACTTCTGTCACCTTAGTGATACATTTTGGGATATTACCTAAAGTTTAAAGCAGAAATTGGGGCACTTTTGAAATTTTCATTTTAGACCAAAATCAACAGGTCCGGGGGTTAGGGAATTTATCATATGCCACAAAACAGTTGAAGCTACTGTTCAAAAATTATGCTCTGAAATCAACTTCTGTCACCTTAGTGATACATTTTGGGATATTACCTAAAGTTTAAAGCAGAAATTGGGGCACTTTTGAAATTTTCATTTTTGACCAAAATCGACAGGTCCGGGGGTTAGGGAATTTATCATATGCCACAAAACAGTTGAAGCTACTGTTCAAAAATTATGCTCTGAAATCAACTTCTGTCACCTTAGTGATACATTTTGGGATAGTACCTAAACTTTAAAGCAGAAATTGGTGCACTTTTGAAATTTTCATTTTTGACCAAAATTGACAGGTCCGGGGCTTAGGGAATTTCTCATATGCCACAAAACGGTTGAAGCTACTGTTCAAAAATGATGCTCCGAAATCAACTTCTGTCACCTTAGTGATACATTTTGGGAAAGTACCTAAACTTTAAAGCAGAAATTGGGGCACTTTTGAAATTTTCATTTTTGACCAAAATCGACAGGTCCGGGGCTTAGGGAATTTCTCATATGCCACAAAACGGTTGAAGCTCCTGTTGAAAAATGATGCTCCATAATCAACTTCTGTCAACTTAGTGATACATTTTGGGATAGTACCTAAACTTTAAAGCAGAAATTGGGGCACTTTTGAAATTTTCATTTTTGACCAAAATCGACAGGTACGGGGCTTAGGGAATTTCTCATATGCCACAAAACAGTTGAAGCTCCTGTTCAAAAATTATGCTCCGAAATCAACTTCTGTCACCTTAGTGATACATTTTGGGATAGTACCTAAACTTTAAAGCAGAAATTGGGGCACTTTTGAAATTTTCATTTTTGACCAAAATCGACAGGTCCGGGGCTTAGGGAATTTCTCATATGCCACAAAACAGTTGAAGCTCCTGTTCAAAAATTATGCTCCATAATCAACTTCTGTCACCTTAGTGATACATTTTGGGATAGTACCTAAACTTTAAAGCAGAAATTGGGGCACTTTTGAAATTTTCATTTTTGACCAAAATCGACAGGTCCGGGGCTTAGGGAATTTCTCATATGCCACAAAACGGTTGAAGCTACTGTTCAAAAATTATGCTCTGAAATCAACTTCTGTCACCTTAGTGATACATTTTGGGATAGTACCTAAACTTTAAAGCAGAAATTGGGGCACTTTTGAAATTTTCATTTTTGACCAAAATTGACAGGTCCGGGGCTTAGGGAATTTCTCATATGCCACAAAACGGTTGAAGCTACTGTTCAAAAATTATGCTCCGAAATCAACTTCTGTCACCTTAGTGATACATTTTGGGAAAGTACCTAAACTTTAAAGCAGAAATTGGGGCACTTTTGAAATTTTCATTTTTGACCAAAATCGACAGGTCCGGGGCTTAGGGAATTTCTCATATGCCACAAAATGGTTGAAGCTACTGTTCAAAAATTATGCTCCGAAATCAACTTCTGTCACCTTAGTGATACATTTTGGGATAGTACCTAAAGTTTAAAGCAAAAATTGGGGCACTTTTGAAATTTTCATTTTTGACCAAAATCGACAGGTCCGGGGCTTAGGGAATTTCTCATATGCCACAAAACGGTTGAAGCTCCTGTTCAAAAATTATGCTCCATAATCAACTTCTGTCACCTTAGTGATACATTTTGGGATAGTACCTAAAGTTTAAAGCAGAAATTGGGGCACTTTTGAAATTTTCATTTTTGACCAAAATCGACAGGTCCGGGGGTTAGGGAATTTATCATATGCCACAAAACAGTTGAAGCTACTGTTCAAAAATTATGCTCTGAAATCAACTTCTGTCACCTTAGTGATACATTTTGGGATAGTACCTAAAGTTTAAAGCAGAAATTGGGGCACTTTTGAAATTTTCATTTTTGACCAAAATCGACAGGTCCGGGGCTTAGGGAATTTCTCATATGCCACAAAACGGTTGAAGCTCCTGTTCAAAAATTATGCTCCATAATCAACTTCTGTCACCTTAGTGATACATTTTGGGATAGTACCTAAAGTTTAAAGCAGAAATTGGGGCACTTTTGACATTTTCATTTTTGACCAAAATCGACAGGTCCGGGGGTTAGGGAATTTATCATATGCCACAAAACAGTTGAAGCTCCTGTTCAAAAATTATGCTCTGAAATCAACTTCTGTCACCTTAGTGATACATTTTGGGATATTACCTAAAGTTTAAAGCAGAAATTGGGGCACTTTTGAAATTTTCATTTTAGACCAAAATCAACAGGTCCGGGGCTTAGGGAATTTCTCATATGCCACAAAACGGTTGAAACTACTGTTCAAAAATTATGCTCCGAAATCAACTTCTGTCACCTTAGTGATACATTTTGGGATAGTACCTAAAGTTTAAAGCAGAAATTGGGGCACTTTTGAAATTTTCATTTTTGACCAAAATTGACAGGTCCGGGGCTTATGGAATTTCTCATATGCCACAAAACGGTTGAAGCTCCTGTTCAAAAATGATGCTCCATAATCAACTTCTGTCACCTTAGTGATACATTTTGGGATAGTACCTAAAGTTTAAAGCAGAAATTGGGGCACTTTTGAAATTTTCATTTTTGACCAAAATCGACAGGTCCGGGGCTTAGGGAATTTACCATATGCCACAAAACAGTTGAAGCTACTGTTCAAAAATTATGCTCTGAAATCAACTTCTGTCACCTTAGTGATACATTTTGGGATAGTACCTAAAGTTTAAAGCAGAAATTGGGGCACTTTTGAAATTTTCATTTTTGACCAAAATCGACAGGTCCGGGGCTTAGGGAATTTCTCATATGCCACAAAACGGTTGAAGCTACTGTTCAAAAATTATGCTCCGAAATCAACTTCTGTCACCTTAGTGATACATTTTGGGATAGTACCTAAAGTTTAAAGCAAAAATTGGGGCACTTTTGAAATTTTCATTTTTGACCAAAATCGACAGGTCCGGGGCTTAGGGAATTTCTCATATGCCACAAAACGGTTGAAGCTACTGTTCAAAAATTATGCTCTGAAATCAACTTCTGTCACCTTAGTGATACATTTTGGGATAGTACCTAAAGTTTAAAGCAGAAATTGGGGCACTTTTGAAATTTTCATTTTTGACCAAAATCGACAGGTCCGGGGCTTAGGGAATTTCTCATATGCCACAAAACAGTTGAAGCTCCTGTTCAAAAATTATGCTCCATAATCAACTTCTGTCACCTTAGTGATACATTTTGGGATAGTACCTAAACTTTAAAGCAGAAATTGGGGCACTTTTGAAATTTTCATTTTTGACCAAAATCGACAAGTCCGGGGCTTAGGGAATTTCTCATATGCCACAAAACGGTTGAAGCTACTGTTCAAAAATTATGCTCTGAAATCAACTTCTGTCACCTTAGTGATACATTTTGGGATAGTACCTAAACTTTAAAGCAGAAATTGGGGCACTTTTGAAATTTTCATTTTTGACCAAAATCGACAGGTCCGGGGGTTAGGGAATTTATCATATGCCACAAAACAGTTGAAGCTACTGTTCAAAAATTATGCTCTGAAATCAACTTCTGTCACCTTAGTGATACATTTTGGGATAGTACCTAAAGTTTAAAGCAGAAATTGGGGCACTTTTGAAATTTTCATTTTTGAACAAAATCGACAGGTCCGGGGCTTAGGGAATTTCTCATATGCCACAAAACAGTTGAAGCTCCTGTTCAAAATTTATGCTCCGAAATCAACTTCTGTCACCTTAGTGATACATTTTGGGATATTACCTAAAGTTTAAAGCAGAAATTGGGGCACTTTTGAAATTTTCATTTTTGACCAAAATTGACAGGTCCGGGGCTTAGGGAATTTCTCATATGCCACAAAACGGTTGAAGCTCCTGTTCAAAAAAGATGCTCCATAATCAACTTCTGTCACCTTAGTGATACATTTTGGGATAGTACCTAAAGTTTAAAGCAGAAATTGGGGCACTTTTGAAATTTTCATTTTTGACCAAAATCGACAGGTTCGGGGCTTAGGGAATTTCTCATATGCCACAAAACAGTTGAAGCTCCTGTTCAAAAATTATGCTCCGAAATCAACTTCTGTCACCTTAGTGATACATTTTGGGATAGTACCTAAACTTTAAAGCAGAAATTGGGGCACTTTTGAAATTTTCATTTTTGACCAAAATCGACAGGTTCGGGGCTTAGGGAATTTCTCATATGCCACAAAACAGCTGAAGCTCCTGTTCAAAAATTATGCTCCATAATCAACTTCTGTCACCTTAGTGATACATTTTGGGATAGTACCTAAACTTTAAAGCAGAAATTGGGGCACTTTTGAAATTTTCATTTTTGACCAAAATCGACAGGTCCGGGGCTTAGGGAATTTCTCATATGCCACAAAATGGTTGAAGCTACTGTTCAAAAATTATGCTCTGAAATCAACTTCTGTCACCTTAGTGATACATTTTGGGATAGTACCTAAACTTTAAAGCAGAAATTGGGGCACTTTTGAAATTTTCATTTTTGACCAAAATCGACAGGTCTGGGGCTTAGGGAATTTCTCATATGCCACAAAACGGTTGAAGCTCCTGTTCAAAAATTATGCTCCATAATCAACTTCTGTCACCTTAGTGATACATTTTGGGATAGTACCTAAAGTTTAAAGCAGAAATTGGGGCACTTTTGAAATTTTCATTTTTGACCAAAATCGACAGGTCCGGGGGTTAGGGAATTTATCATATGCCACAAAACAGTTGAAGCTACTGTTCAAAAATTATGCTCTGAAATCAACTTCTGTCACCTTAGTGATACATTTTGGGATAGTACCTAAAGTTTAAAGCAGAAATTGGGGCACTTTTGAAATTTTCATTTTTGACCAAAATCGACAGGTCCGGGGCTTAGGGAATTTCTCATATGCCACAAAACAGTTGAAGCTCCTGTTCAAAATTTATGCTCCGAAATCAACTTCTGTCACCTTAGTGATACATTTTGGGATATTACCTAAAGTTTAAAGCAGAAATTGGGGCACTTTTGAAATTTTCATTTTAGACCAAAATCAACAGGTCCGGGGCTTAGGGAATTTCTCATATGCCACAAAACGGTTGAAGCTACTGTTCAAAAATTATGCTCCGAAATCAACTTCTGTCACCTTAGTGATACATTTTGGGATAGTACCTAAAGTTTAAAGCAGAAATTGGGGCACTTTTGAAATTTTCATTTTTGACCAAAATCGACAGGTCCGGGGCTTAGGGAATTTCTCATATGCCACAAAACGGTTGAAGCTCCTGTTCAAAAATTATGCTCCGAAATCAACTTCTGTCACCTTAGTGATACATTTTGGGATAGTACCTAAAGTTTAAAGCAGAAATTGGGGCACTTTTGAAATTTTCATTTTTGACCAAAATTGACAGGTCCGGGGCTTAGGGAATTTCTCATATGCCACAAAACAGTTGAAGCTCCTGTTCAAAAATTATGCTCCATAATCAACTTCTGTCACCTTAGTGATACATTTTGGGATAGTACCTAAACTTTAAAGCAGAAATTGGGGCACTTTTGAAATTTTCATTTTTGACCAAAATCGACAGGTCAGGGGTTTAGGGAATTTCTCATATGCCACAAAACGGTTGAAGCTACTGTTCAAAAATTATGCTCTGAAATCAACTTCTGTCACCTTAGTGATACATTTCGGGATAGTACCTAAACTTTAAAGCAGAAATTGGGGCACTTTTGATATTTTCATTTTTGACCAAAATCGACAGGTCCGGGGCTTAGGGAATTCATCATATCCCACAAAACAGTTGAAGCTACTGTTCAAAAATTATGCTCTGAAATCAACTTCTGTCACCTTAGTGATACATTTTGGGATAGTACCTAAACTTTAAAGCAGAAATTGGGGCACTTTTGAAATTTTCATTTTTGACCAAAATTGACAGGTCCGGGGCTTAGGGAATTTCTCATATGCCACAAAACGGTTGAAGCTACTGTTCAAAAATTATGCTCCAAAATCAACTTCTGTCACCTTAGTGATACATTTTGGGAAAGTACCTAAACTTTAAAGCAGAAATTGGGGCACTTTTGAAATTTTCATTTTTGACCAAAATCGACAGGTCCGGGGCTTAGGGAATTTCTCATATGCCACAAAACGGTTGAAGCTCCTGTTCAAAAATGATGCTCCATAATCAACTTCTGTCACCTTAGTGATACATTTTGGGATAGTACCTAAAGTTTAAAGCAGAAATTGGGGCACTTTTGAAATTTTCATTTTTGACCAAAATCGACAGGTCCGGGGGTTAGGGAATTTATCATATGCCACAAAACAGTTGAAGCTACTGTTCCAAAAATTATGCTCTGAAATCAACTTCTGTCACCTTAGTGATACATTTTGGGATAGTACCTAAAGTTTAAAGCAGAAATTGGGGCACTTTTGAAATTTTCATTTTTGACCAAAATCGACAGGTCCGGGGCTTAGGGAATTTCTCATATGCCACAAAACGGTTGAAGCTCCTGTTCAAAAATTATGCTCCATAATCAACTTCTGTCACCTTAGTGATACATTTTGGGATAGTACCTAAAGTTTAAAGCAGAAATTGGGGCACTTTTGAAATTTTCATTTTTGACCAAAATCGACAGGTCCGGGGGTTAGGGAATTTCTCATATGCCACAAAACGGTTGAAGCTACTGTTCAAAAATTATGCTCCGAAATCAACTTCTGTCACCTTAGTGATACATTTTGGGATAGTACCTAAAGTTTAAAGCAAAAATTGGGGCACTTTTGAAATTTTCATTTTTGACCAAAATCGACAGGTCCGGGGCTTAGGGAATTTCTCATATGCCACAAAACGGTTGAAGCTACTGTTCAAAAATTATGCTCTGAAATCAACTTCTGTCACCTTAGTGATACATTTTGGGATAGTACCTAAAGTTTAAAGCAGAGATTGGGGCACTTTTGAAATTTTCATTTTTGACCAAAATCGACAGGTCCGGGGCTTAGGGAATTTCTCATATGCCACAAAACAGTTGAAGCTCCTGTTCAAAAATTATGCTCCATAATCAACTTCTGTCACCTTAGTGATACATTTTGGGATAGTACCTAAACTTTAAAGCAGAAATTGGGGCACTTT